>NW_028318840.1:1317500-1450000 GCF_062004578.1 Staurois parvus
AAAGAGAGAAAGGGAGAGAGAAAGGAAAGAGAGAAAGGAAAGAGAGAAAGGGAGAGAGAAAGGAAAGAGAGAAAGGGAGAGAGAAAGAAAGAAAGACTGTTCTAAACTGATTCCTGAATAGGAATGTTAAACAGTTTAAGAACTCCCAACCACAGCATCACCTGCCTGGAGTTTGCATGTTCTCCCTGTGCTTGTGTGGGTTTCCTCCGGGTACTCCGTTTTCCTCCCATGCTCCAAAGACATGCTGGTAGGTTAACTGGCTCCTGTCTAAATTGGCCCCAATATGTATGAATGTGAGTTAGGGACCTTAGATTGTACGCCCCTTGAAGGTTTAGGGACTGATGTGAAAGTACAATATATACCGTATGTAAAGTACTGCATAAATTGAGGAAAGAGAGAAAGAGAGAGAGAGAGAGAGAGAGAGAGAGGGGGGGAGAGAGAGAAAGAAAGAGAAAGAAAGGAAGGAAGGAAGGAAGGAAGGAAGGAAGAGAAAGAAAGAAAGAAAGAAAGAAAGAAAGAAAGAAAGAAAGAAAGAAAGAGAAAGGAAGGAAGGAAGGATGTTCTAAACTGATTTCTGAATAGGAATGGTAAACAGTTTAAGAAATCCCAACCATAGCATCACCTGCCTGGAGTTTGCATGTTCTCCCTTTGCTTGTGTGGGTTTCCTCCTGGTTGCTCTGGTTTCCTCCTACACGCCCCTTGAGGGTTAGGGACTGATGTGAAAGTACGATATATATGTAAAGCGCTGCGTAAATTGAGGGAAAGAAAGAAAGAAAGAAAGAAAGAAAGAAAGAAAAAGAAAGAAAGAGAAAGAAAAAGAAAGAAAGAGAAAGAAAAAGAAAGAAAAAGAAAGAAAGAAAGAAAGAAAGAAAGAAAGAAAGAAAGAAAGAAAGAAAGAGAAAAAGAAAGAAAGAAAGAAAGAGAAAAAGAAAGAAAGAAAGAAAGAAAGAGAAAAAGAAAGAAAGAAAGAAAGAAAGAAAGAGAAAAAGAAAGAAAGAAAGAAAGAAAGAGAAAAAGAAAGAAAGAAAGAAAGAAAGAGAAAAAGAAAGAAAGAAAGAAAGAAAGAGAAAAAGAAAGAAAGAGAAAAAGAAAGAAAGAAAGAAAGAAAGAAAGAGAAAAAGAAAGAAAGAAAGAAAGAGAAAAAGAAAGAAAGAAAGAAAGAGAAAAAGAAAGAAAGAAAGAGGCTGTCCTAGACTGATTCCTGTATAGGAATGAATGGACTGTTGGCATGTGCCTTGGCTGCCTCTTCACTGATTGGGAAAGAACCTGTGGAACCCACAGTGGCCCCGAAGAATGTAGCTCTGCACAAGTCTTTAGTGATGGGACTTATAACACTCTGATGGGACTGATAAGAGTAAAAAAAAAGATGAAACAAATAAAATCTAAATAAAAGAATTAACCAACTATGGGATTATTGTCATTTTTAATGATCTCAAAGTAAAATGCAACCCAGCTTTATTGTAATGAATTCCTTTCTTTGTTTTAATAATCTTTTAATGTTTATCACGCCTTTGTTGTCTGATTTCTTTTTTTTTTTTTTACTTAGGAAAGTTAAAAAAAAGCCATTTAATTATAGAAAATCAAGGCAATTATTTGGCTCCTTGAGTAAGTTTTCCTAATCTTTTCTGCACGGTTTATTTCATGATGGCTTCCAAAGCAATTTTTACGGTGAGCATTAAACAGGGATCCCTTGAGAGACAGCTATTGATACTGTGAGACTTAATGCAGTGCCAATAAAAAAGAGGAACGTGATTATACATTTTAACCGTCTGTTTTTCCCCTCTCCATCTTCAGCTGGTACCAATAAACACATCACTTTCTTCTTAATATACCATCAAACACTAGGCATAATGAAATGGATTGGGACGTGCAATCAATCTGAAAGGAATATTTAATAATATACAGGAGCGAGGCATGAATGTTCCACCGTTAATGTGGATGTGTCATCCATGATAAAACGGAGATGTCTGAAAAACCACTTATGAATGATTTTTCTTGTTGACTGCATGTATCAAACTAAAATGGGCAACATGGATGAATCCGGAATTTCATTGTGTATCTAAACACTAAAAAGCCTGCTTTATAACCTAGATGGGGAAGTAACTTTAATGAAATGACAAAATGCATCAGGTGTTCGTGCGATCACAAAAAGAAATAATTCTCTTTCAGTGTGAACGTGGGGGAACGCAGTTCCAGCACCTCCAGTACTGAGTATATGTAGTGACAAGGGGTGCTGGGGGGTGTTGGAGGCAAAGCCGTGGATAAGGGGGTACCACCAGTGGTGTATTTAGGTTTTGTGCTGCTCTAGGCAACACAAAAATTGTTCTCCCCCCCCCCCAGAGAGAATCTGACATTGACCAACAACGCCCCTGCCTCCCCCTGGAGACAGCCTTCCACTACCACTGCCCCCCCATGCACCAGCCACCATCCCCCATGGCGAGAGAGAGAAAGACACTCACTTTCACACCCCCGGGAACTAGAGTCGGGCTGTGCATACACCGTCATGAAAGCTGCAGCCTCTCTTGGAACCCACCAGATCCCCATGCCACCTGTGTCCCTTCTTCCGTCCCTTCTTCCAAGGGGCAGTGCTGCCCCCCCCCCCTGAAAAATGCTGCCCTAGGCAAATGCCTTGTTTGCCTTGTGGTAAATACACCCCTGGGTACCACCAGTCTTCCTGTATGGGGTCCAGGTCAGCAGAGGGGTCCAGGCAGCTGGGTGAATCGTATGCAGGCAGAGAGAGTGATCAGCAGTGGGGGGGGGGCAATTACTGGAACCGATCCCCTGTATGGCTCTCTCTGCAGCAGCTGAAAGCCATCGAGAGGTAGATGAAAGAAGCCAACTTTCAGCTCCTGCAGAGAAAGCCATACCAGGAAACGGTAATTGTCCCACCCTGATGCACCCATTACCTCCCTGTACACCAAACATTTCCCTGTGCTGCCCCCACCCCTATAATATTGCCGGCTTCCCTCCTCTCATTCCCATCGGCAATTGAAAGCATGCAATAGGATCCTTCAGGATGGAGAGTGGGGGAAGGGTCTGGTAAATATGTCACATTTACCAGCTCTCTTCCTTTCCTGAATGAACACAATGACTGATTGGTACCAATGTACCACTGTGTTCATTCATAATTGAAGCATAGTAAACTGTGTTTTCTTGTGGGGGTGTGTGTGTGTGTGGGGGGGCTTGTCAGGTTGGCTGTATGGGGCCCCGTGGTTTGGATGGCCCTGTCATGTAGGCTGTATGGAGCTCCATGGTTTCTAGTAGCAGCCCTGGCTGGATTGTCTATTACTGGGTGGTCTCTTGTTGCTGGAATGGATCCATTTTTGCATGGTGGTCTATTGTTTCTGCGAATATCTATTGTTGTTGGTGGGACTTAAGTTGCTGGGGGGAGGGGTCATTTGTTGCTGGAAGGGATCTACTGTTGAGGGGGGTCTTCTGTTGCTCGCTGCTGGGGGTCTATTTTTGCTGTAAGGCATCTATTTCGTGTGGCTGTCTATTGCTGCCTGGGAGATCTATTTTTGTGGCTGGAGGATCTATTGTTGCTGCCGGTGGATCTATTGTTGCCTTACAGGATTTACTGTTGAGTCAGGGGTCTATTGTTGCTTTCTGCTGGAGAGTCAATTGATGCTGGCTGTTGGGAAATCTATTGTTGCTGTAGTCCATTGTTGTTGGGGGTGGAATCTATTGTTGCTGGGGAGGGTCTATTGCTGCTGGCTGCGAAGGATATGTTTTATTGCTTTTCTTGTTGTCATTAACAAATTCCATACAAATTACTTAGCTCCACAAAATGATACTTGGCTCTGTATTCTCTAAAAGAGACGGTGCTCAGAGGTGGGTAGGGGGTGGAACCAAGAGACGGTGCTCAGAGGTGGGTAGGGGGTGGAACCAAGAGATGGTGCTCAGAGGTGGGTAGGGGGTGGAACCAAGAGACGGTGCTCAGAGGTGGGTAGGGGGTGGAACCAAGAGATGGTGCTCAGAGGTGGGTAGGGGGTGGAACCAAGAGATGGTGCTCAGAGGTGGGTAGGGGGTGGAACCAAGAGATGGTGCTCAGAGGTGGGTAGGGGGTGGAACCAAGAGATGGTGCTCAGAGGTGGGTAGGGGGTGGAACCAAGAGATGGTGCTCAGAGGTGGGTAGGGGGCGGAGACAAGAATTGACTCAGAAGGGGGGAGTTCCTGCACCTATTCTCTGAGAAAAAAAGCCATGATTCTCAATAAATCTACTTCCGTATTGTTAAATGGCTTTCACATTTAGTCACTTTTTTTTAATTCAATATAGACTGTGCAGAAAAATGGGTCCAAAAAATATATCAAAAGGTGCTGGAGGTATTTCGTACAAGTTGGGAAAAGTGGGTACAGTTTACAAATTCAGAGGTATACCTAGAATATGTGAAATAAGGAAAAGAAGGGAAAGGGGATACATATAGGTTCAGGATTTCTAGAATGAAGTTAAAAATGCATAATCAAAGGGTGGGGGGTGGGGGGGGGGATAGGTAAGGGGAGAGGTAAAAGGTCACCGAGATTAGGGTTATTTCTGGGGAGTGTTATGACAGAAATGTGTAATGTATACTGTCTGTTTTATTAGCTTTTGTACATTTAATATGGTGATTTGAAAACAATAAAATATTTAAATTAAAAAAATAATCAGGATGGAGAATGGGGGAAGGGTCACATTTACCAGCCCTTCCTTTCCTGAATGAACACAATGAGTGATCAGTACCAATCACTCACTGTATTCATTCATAACTTTGTTTTTTGTTTTGTTTTTGTTTTGTTTTTTTTTTGGAGGGGGGCTTTCAGGTTGGCTGTATGGGGCCCCGTGGTTAAAAAAAAAAATAATTAAAAAAAAAAAAAAGGTGCGTGGACTTCAAAGTCTATTCATTCAAGAATATTGAAAGAACATAATTAATCAATGCGTTAATAACAATGAAAACTCAAAACCAAAAGAAACCAAAAATAACCAGTTCAGCTCTTTGGATACACTATGTACGTCCAAAGAGTGAAATGATACTAACAAAAACAAACATGTTCAACAGACATGTCATACCCAGGGCTTTTTTTCAATGGGAACATGAGAGATAGCTGTTCCAGCACCAACAGCACTGAATGGGGTGCTGGGGTTTGCTGGAGGGCAGGGGCGGACTTACAACTCATGGGGTCCCCGGGCAGTAGGGGATCATGTGGCCCCTGTGTCCTTGTCAAAACTCAAAAAAGCCTATGGAAAAGGTACTAGGGGCATATCATGGGGCCCCCTACTGACCCCGGGCCCTCGGGCAGTGCCAGAGTTTCTAAATGGACAGTCTGCCCCTGCTGGAGGGTCTACTGATGCCAGCTGGTAGGGGACCTCATGTCACTGGGGGGATCATTGGTTGCTGGGGAGGTCTATTGTTGCTGGTGGGGGTTCTATTTTGCTGCAGGGATCTTATGTTGCCAGGGGGTCAATTGTTGCTGGGAAGTATCTACTATTGAGAGAGGGGTCTATTGTTGCTGTCTGCTGGAGGGTCTATTGTTGCTGGCTGTTGGTAGATCTACTGTATTTTTACATTGGGGTCTATTATTGCCTAAAGGTTCTATTGTTCTTGGGGGGGGGGTATTTTGGTGCTGGTTCTTTATTGTTGCTGAGGGAAGGGGATCTATCATTGCTGGAGGTGGCCTGTTGTTCCTGGCTACAGAAAATTGTGTTTGGAGATGGGTAAAGGGACAGAGACAAGGGGTAACTCGGAAGCAGAGAGTACCTGCCCCTATTCCTGAGAAAAAAAGCCCTGGTCATGCTTATCTGCTCTGTGCAGTGGTATTGCAGAGAGCAGCCTGGATCCTCCTCTTCTTGGGTTCCCCACCAGCGCTGCTTGCCCCTTCCCTTATGTCGGGTGCAACCACATCAAGCAGTTTGATACGGAGGTACACGAGTAGGCGCAGTCTCGAGCCTCAGCTCTGCATGTCCATTCCCACCTAGAGCCACAGCTTGGCCCCGCCCCTTCCCTATCTTGATTGGCTCACTGGCCAATGGCTCCTGCTGCTTCCTCAGCCAATGAAGAGTGAGAGTTCCTGGATAACTAAGGCTCTAAGGCTCTCCTGGACATCACTGGATGGAGAGGGGGCTCAGGTAAGTGTTGAGAATCCAACTAATGTTCAATGTATCAGTAAGTCCCATTCAAATAATAGTTGCCACTTCCTGTCAACCCTATAGCAGAAATACTGCTACAGGGCAGCAGGGGTGCGCAAAATTACATATGTATACGTGACTTTTGGTGGAGGGCCTGGATGTCTCTGTGAGATAGTTGCAGTTCCATTTTTGTTAAATTTTTGTATCACTTTTGCTACAGTTGTCTAACTGATAAGTAAAGCTTTGCTGATCTTCTTGTAGCCTTCACCTTTTTTGTGTAAGATTTTCTTTCTCAGGCCTTGTGACATTTCTCTTCCATGTGGTCCCATTGCTGGCAGCATGAAATGGGCGGGGGTTTTCTTTGTTAAGTAATGCCCTTTTATAATCACCTTTCTGCTGGACACCTGTTTAATGAATAATTAGACTCACCTGGAGTTGAATTCTTGTTAATTAGGATTTTTTTGTCTAAAATGTAAGCTTTGCTCTGAAGACTTTCTGTTTCAATATTTTTATTAAGAAAGTTTTGTTTTATGAACACAACAAGCTCAATATACGCCCACGCAGGGGCCAAGCGTAACAGTAACTCAGGAACAGGTACATCCTGCTGACTTGCACTAGTCAAATAATATAATGACCAATAACAGCAAGGAAGGATGGCAAAAAGCCGAACCAAACATTATCAGCAGTAGTCAAACAGAATTCGGTAAAGAGAAGAGATAGAAAAAAGGTTAGAAGAAAGAAAAAAAAGGAGTCAGAAAGAAAACATAGAGGAAAGGGAGACTAGAAGAGTCACGGATCCAGGGCTAGCACAGGTAGCAATTATAAGGGGTCATAACTAGTAAGGGGCAGGGATGGCAAGGAATATTGTATCCAAGGTTCCCAAACCTTAAGAAATCTTGGATGAGAATCATGAAGAATGCTAAACATCTATTCACTGATCAATATATCATTCATCTGGGTCTTCACCCCTTGGAAAACAACCAAAGGGGTTCTCCAAGCTTGAGCTATGGTGCGTTTTGCCGAAATAAATAGGTAGGATGCCAGTTTCTGCTGAGATCTAGTCAGACCCAGAATTGGGCAATGTAGAAGGGCCACCCTTGCATCCCTTCGGACCGTAATGTGAAATAGCGCTTTAACAAACCAAAAACCCTAGACCAGAAGCCTATCAATCACGGACACGAACACCAAATGTGTAAGACTTCCCCGCATAGAGCACAATTCCGGAAACATCTATCTCCGCCAGTCGGATTAAAGTGCGCAGTCCGGGCCGGGACCCAATACCACCGCAGAACTTTGTAGGCTGCCTCAAGAGTGACTGTATTGAATGAACATTTGGCCACCGTCCCCCAGGCCCTACGCCAATCTTCTGCTGCAATCGAGCCACCCAGATCTTGCTCCCACTGAGAGACATAAGACAGGGGTGGTGAGGAGGACCTACTGTTAAGGGAGGCATAAATTACAGAAATGAGACCAGGGGACCCTGGGGAGTGCTGCCAAACGCGTTCAAAGAACGTTTTGCGGTAAGGGTATGTAGAAGTACGACGGAGGGAAAGGACCAAGTGGCGCAATTGCAAATACCGATAATATTCCCGTGGCGGGACCCCTTTGATGCTTGAAGAGATTCCCATGAAGGAAACGTACGAGCGCTCAGAAAATTATGTACAGTAACAAAGCCATGGGAGGTCCACCAAGAGAAAGAAGGGGGGTGTTCTAGGCCTGGCGGAAAAAAAGGATTATATGTGATCGGCAAAAGAGGTAGAAATTATTAAATCAAATTACCAGAATATTTTACAGAATCCCAGGTTCATAAACTGTGAAGCATGATAGGGTTCAAATCCGGAGGGCATAGCTTAGGTGGGAGCCAAAGCAATGCAGTTAAGGAAAGCAGAGCACAGTTGGGTAATTCCAATAGTACCCATAATGGGATATCTGTTGTGACATGAAGCATAGACAATTGGGAAATCTGGGCCACCAAGTAATATCTAGAAACGTGGGGGACTCCCAAACCTCCCTGCAATCTATGAGTATATAGAGTGGCTCTAGGCACTCTGGGCCGTTTATGAGCCCAAATAAAACTGTGAATCTGGATTTGCAGTACACAAAGGAAAAATGCAGGGACCTGAAAAGGAAGAGTACGGAAAAAGTACAGGATCTTCGGCAAAATAGTCATCTTGACAGCATGTATCCGGTCAATCCAAGATAGAGAAGGAAACTGCCAAGAATGAAGCAGGGAAGTAACAGAGTGCAATAAGGGGTAATAATTAGCCGAAAATAAAGTAGGATAGGAGGAAGTAAGTGTAACGCCAAGATAAGCCAGAGAATGGGACGCCCAACGGTAGGGAAAGTGTGTCTGCAACCGTTCAACCAGGTTGTCAGGAAGCGTAATATTCAAAGTCGTGGTTTTAGACAAATTAATGCGGAGGCCAGAAATAGTCAAAAAACGGTCCAAGATGACTTGGAGATTGGGGAGAGTGATAAGAGGATTGGTTAAAACCAAAAGGGCATCATCCGCATAGAAGTTGGCCTTGTATTGAGTGCCGGCATAGAGGACACCAGAAATATCTGGGTGATTTTGAATGGCTGCAGCTAAAGGTTCAAGAGCAAAAACGAAAAGAACAGGTGATAATGGGCATCCCTGTCTCGTGCCCCTGAAAATAGGAAAGGACGAGGAAAAAAAACCTGCATATTTAACAGAGGCCAAGGGAGATGAATATAAAGCTGAGATCCATGCCAGGAATGCATCACCAAACCCCCATCTAGACAACGTATATGTCAAGTATTCCCACGAAAGTGAATCGAACGCTTTATAAATGTCCAGGGATAAAAGGAATCCTGGTATCCTGCGGTGATGTAAAATATGAATGAGATGGATGACTTTACGGATGTTATCAGCAGCTTGTCATCCCAGAACGAAGCCAACCTGATCTCGATGAATAAGGGAGAGTAGATACTTATTAATTCGGGTGCTCAAAATCTTGCCAAAAATCTTCAAGTCCACATTTAGCAGCAAGATCGGTCTGAAAGCTTGCGGTTCAAAAGCATCTTCAGATTTCTTAGGAATCATAGTAATATGCGCCTGGAGAGACTCCAAAGAAAGCCGTGAACCCTGCTTCAAAGAATTGAAAAAGGCCGTCAAGTGAGGGACCAAAACGGTGGCAAATTTTTTATAGTAAAGCCCAGAAAACCCATCAGGGCCTGGAGTCTTGAAGACCTTCAAATATTTGATGGCTTGAAAGAGTTCAGATTCAGAGATATCCGCATTCAGGGCATCTCGGGCTGCAACGGATAAAGAGGGTAGGTTCAGCTCATTGAAAAAACTATCACTAAACATGTTCAGTGACAAAGGTGTTCAGTTTTTGGTATAGAGAGGATAAAAAATCTGCAAATCTATGTGTAATCTTCACAGGGTCCAAGGTAAGGCCACCGCCCCTCTGCTCTGAAGACTTTCATTAGGGTATATTCATTTTTGCAACATGGTCTTGAATGAATTTGTTAGGAAAAATACTTTTTTTGTGTGTGCAAATGAACAAATCTTGTTTGCAATCAATGTGTTAGGGATCCGGGTGTGACCAGAAATGTGTGGACTGACACAGGGAAGTAGCAGGCTTCAGGAACACAGGCGTAGTCAGGTTGAAGAGGTGGAATGGTCAGGCAGGCCGTAAGGTACTGTCAGGTGCCGCCTGGCAGTGTCTCTAGCAGCCCACAGCACGGATTTCCTCAGGGCGCGGGGTCTAAGTCCCAGCCTGCTATTCACCAGGGCCCCTGATGGTGGGGATGGACTTGGTGCAGACTGGAACCAGGTCGCGACCCCTGAGTGCGTCCGGCTGTGGTAGAGAGTACTGGCAGGGGAGTGCAGGAACGGAGTCTGATGGGAAGAGGCAGGCAGACTTACTAAAGGTGATACATGCGGGATGGATGGATCGTCGGGTGAGTAAGCGTAGTCAGACAGGCCGGGTCGGTATCATGCAGGCAGTGTGGTACAGGAGGAGCAAGCAGAGAATGGTCGGGGTCACAAGCCAGGTTCAGCACGTAGTGGGCAGCGCGGTACCGAGGATCAGGCAGAAGGATGGTCAGGCAAGCCAGGGGTTCAACAAGAGACGGTCAGCAGAGGTCAGGATCAAAGCAGGGTCAGCAACGAGGCAGGAACACAGGATACCAGGTACAGGGGCTCGTGGGAAACATACACCAAGGCCCTGATCACAGGCCTGGCCATTCCTTAAATACACCTGCTGTAATCAGCCCCAGGTGATGACTTATTGCAGGAGTGAGCCTCTGGTTTCTGAGAGCACCCGCTGGCCAGTCCTGGTACTGCAGCCCACAAGGCAGGTGAGTCCCACCACCACTGGCAAGTCCATAACTGACACAATGGCCGACATTTGTGGGAGTATTTTGTAATATAGTGTCCCATAAAAAGAATTCTGAAAAGAAAGTAAAGGTTTTCTGACAAATCTGTTGGGGTGTACTCATTTATGCTGAGCACTATATATATCGAATGGGGCAGACTCAATGGAATACTTGGTCTTTTTTTCTGTCGTCACTCTTCTATGTTTCTAAGTAAATTGGATTTAGATGAGGTCAGCTAGAGAGTAGTTGAAAGAAGAGATGGGAGAGGGTTGCTATTTGCCTGGTGTTGGGCTTTAATAATGGACAGTGGCATGCCCTCAGATGTCATATCTCGTAAATATCACAACTATTGGCTGTAATTCCAATCTAATTAGTTGATAACATAAGGAATACACAGCAAATACATCAAAATTATAACATACTATCAAGGTAAAAAAACATGCTTCGTTTTCTAAACCCCGTGGGTCTCGAAGACCTCTGTTTTTTATCCGCAACATCAGGGGACACTCAAATAACCAGGCATCCTGAATGACAAACACTAGTCACCGTGTGCCTTCATTGTATATTCCCTTTGGCCGGGCTAGTGAACGTTACACAGTAAATTCCATTCTCCGAATGTCTTGACCTACATCCACTTCTCTTCCATCTCTACAGGTTTTGCAGAAATTGGTCTAGCAACCACGGCATTTCACTCACTCAAGTAGGACGCCAAAGGAACCCTCTGCTCCGGCTTAAATCTTAGCAAGAGATCTTAGTAATTAAGCAGTGCAACGCTACGTCTGAAAAGGCTCCGGACTTGCGTGCGTCTCCCCGGAGGAAACAAGATAATGTACACAGCTTTGCAGATGTTCGGGCTCATACAGTACAGAGCCGGGTGGCCACTGAGACTTCTCTCCCTGACAGCCTTCTCTTGTTAAAAATACCACCTGTTCTAGTTAAATACCGACTAGGTGGCAGCATGATGTATGGCGTACTTCATGGGTATGAAATATAGATGTGTCTCATTTACCTGGAGGACATTCTTAAGATCTGCTAAATTGGAAGGGGAATTGGGAAATGCTCTTTCCTAGGACGAAACAGATAAAACTATTGACATGGCTTCCTAGAACCATTCTTAGCTTTTACAGATGAACCAACCTGCCGTGTTTTGGAAGTAATAAGGATGCTGCTTGGTAACTAAGGAACTGGAAACAAAGATGACTTACAGTTATTTTTAGCCACCCTTACTCAAAGTAGAACTGAAGGTAAAAATGTGTAAAAGGGGGTTATAATCTCCATCCAATTTGTTTTCTTTTGCTACCTGCGCTCCATTGGGGGAGATTTCTCTTCACTTCCTGTCCCATAGCCAAAACAGGAAGTGAGAGGAAATCTCTCAAAGGTAAAATAATCCACCAAAACTAGTGTTCCCGTTGGAAGTTTTTCCCTCTTACTTTTCTAGGGACAACCCACAATTTGGGATTTTCTTTTACTTTCAATTTCAATAATAAGGGTAAATAGGGCAGATAGAAAGGATGAATCTCCCAAATGAGGGTACAGACAACAGTGAAAACTGGACAGATGTAGCTGTCAAGAAAGCAGTCTGAGTCAGTGTTTATAAATGATTATACAAAGATACAAAGTAACATAGTGTATGATTTGTATCATTCTGTTCATTCATCTTCAAATCAAAAGGATGAACTTTGGATGTTCTGCAGATGATGCCAGTTAAAGTGTTACTAAACCCACAACAGTACAATCAGTCTGTAGATGCAGTAAAGCATGCTTGTTATACTCACTGTGGGACCTAAGGGGTTAATCCTCTGCATTGTGTAAAAAGGCTGTTTGATCCTGTCTTCTCTGATCTTCTGCTTTTTCTACTGTCCCCAATCTATCTCCTGATAGAACAGAGCCTTGAGGGCAAGCTGCACATCACATGCTCAGTTTTTTGTGTATTTCTTCTTTGGAGGGGTGCATGTGATCAGCACAGGGCCAATCAGCACTGTCCAGACAGAGGGTCAGGGGTCATGCAGCCTCATAGGACAGTCAGAGCAGAATGACTGCTCCTACAAGCTTTAACTAGTGCTGTGCTGGGTACTGATAGAAGTCACAAGATTGCTATATACTGCTGATGAGAAAAGGTATTTAGCAGTTTATATTTACTAAAATAATTGCATTTCCATGTTCTGTGTACTGTGGGAGACCAGATATAGTGAATGCAGGGCCTGGGGAGAGCAGATATAGTGAATGCGGGGTCCGGAGAGAGAGAATATAGTGAATGTGGGGTCCTGGGAGAGCGGATATAGTGAATGCAGGGTCTGGGAAGACCAGATATAGTGAATGCAGGGTCCGTGGAGACCAGATATAGTGAATGCAGGGTCCAGGGAGAGCGGATATAGTGAATGCAGGGTCCAGGGAGAGCGGATATAGTGAATGCAGGGTCCGGGGAGAGCGGATATAGTGAATGCAGGGTCCGGGGAGAGCGGATATAGTAAATGCTGGGTCCGGGGAGAGCAGATATAGTGAATGCAGGGTCCGGGTAGATTAAATATAGTGAATGCAGGGTCCATGGAGAGCGGATATAGTGAATGCAGGGTCCATGGAGAGCGGATATAGTGAATGCAGGGTCCGGGGAGACCGGATATAGTGAATGCAGGGTACAGGGAGACCAGATATAGTGAATGCAGGATCCGGGGAGACCGGATATAGTGAATGCAGGGTCCGGGGAGACCGGATATAGTGAATGCAGGGTCCGGGGAGACTGGATATAGTGAATGCAGGGACCGGGGAGACTGGATATAGTGAATGCAGGGACC
Source organism: Staurois parvus (assembly GCF_062004578.1). Lineage (NCBI taxonomy): Eukaryota > Metazoa > Chordata > Amphibia > Anura > Ranidae > Staurois > Staurois parvus. The sequence continues at coordinate 1,330,737 of NW_028318840.1, forward strand.
GGGGAGACTGGATATAGTGAATGCAGGATCTGGGGAGACTGGATATAGTGAATGCAGGGACCGGGGAGACTGGATATAGTGAATGCAGGGACCGGGGAGACCAAATATAGTGAATGCAGGGTCCTCGGTGTTGAAGCACTTTAACCAGTTCTTGCCCGCCCACAGTTCATTTACCGTGAGCTTGCAGAACGGGCAGGCTGGATCACATACATGCACGTCATCAAGCCTATTCCAGGTTAGGGCCACACACTCCCTGCTGACCCGCTCTGCCACTGGCTACAGTGGGATTTTGTCAGCAGGTCTCAGCCAATGATTTATGGCTGAGACCTGCTAATCAGCTGTAGCCAATCACAGCACAGAGTACTGCATTTACAAACACATAGAGCTCTGTACACAGACCAGCAAACTGGCTGTTTCAGCTCCCTGCAAAGCAGGGATCAAAAACAGCCAGATCTATTAGTAAAAGCAGCACATATTGCACACTTTACACTTCTTAGGCACACAGTAACCCTTTGGTTGTCCCTTGATGTTAACCCCTTTCCAGCCAGTGTCATTAGTACAGTTTTATATCCGAGCATTGTATTAGTGTCGCTATTGATGACAGTGTCAGTTAGTTGCTATCCACCACGCTATCACAATCCCACTGTAAGTCACTGATTACCCCCATTACCAGTATAGCTACATAAATTCCAGTATATATACCATAGTTTTTAGACGCTGTAACTTTCACACCAACCAATTCATGTACACTTATTGGGATTTTTTATTTACCAAAGACATGTCAATATATATTTTGTCCTGAATTTATGAAGCAATGTGACTTTTTAAAAATCTCTATTTTGGATATGTTTCTTAACAGAAAGTAGAAAATATTGTTTTCTTTTCAAAATTTTATGTATTTTTTAAATATATAATAAAAAAATTACAAGCCCAGTTGTGATCAAATGCCCCCCCCCCCCCCTCAAAAAAAAAGCTCTGCTTGTGTGAAAAAAATTATATAAATTGTGTTTGGATATAGTGTTGCATGGCTGATCATTTGCTAATAAAAATAGTGCAGTGCTGAACATAAAAATAAAGCCCTGATCATGAAGGGGGTCAAGTGGTTAAAGCATCCTTTCATACCCTTTTCAATGCAGAGGAACCCTTGAAACAACTTTCCAATCCAGGGGCGGACTGACCCGTTTGAAACTCGGGCACTGCCCGAGCGCCAGGGGTCAGTAGGGGGCCCTATGAGATGCCCCTGGTACCTTTTTCATAGGCTTTTTTTAGTTTGGGCAAGGGCACAAGGGCCCCATGATCCCCTATTGCCCGGGGGCCCCATGAGTTGTCAGTCCACCCCTGTTCCGATCTCAGGGAACCCCTGCTAAAAATGACTATATCTAAAACTCCATGGAACCCTGGTTGAGAAAACCTTCTTTTAAGTATCTCTAATCCCATAAACAGAAATGTTTTGCAGTCCTTTTATGTGGTGGTTGTATTAGGTTTTTCTTATCAGGCTCAGAACATTTTCATCAAGTTCAGGACAACCTAGATCTGGGACAACCTAGACAAGCTCCAATTGGCCTTCACCATCATGCTCATGGGTGTGGGCAGCCAAAGAACTTGGGAAGGGCAGTCTTCTTTCTCTCTGTTGATCTTGCTGGAGATGCAGCATTCTTGAAACTTCACGTGAATTGAGCTCATTTATTAAAATTGTCATTTTTCTTTCAAATCTACCTTCTCTAGACTACTAATTATCCTGCCCCCCTCCTCCCATGATAATGAAAGTGAAGGGAGTAAGACATATTGGTATTTCTGTCCTAGTATGACAACCATGGCTCTCTCTATAGATACAATGAGTTTTGTCACTCATTGGCATAGGAAGGCGGTATAGTCCAAAGAGGACAGGGAGCAGAGGATGAAGGCTACAGAACTGTATTGTCATCCTTTTTATACCACCCAATCCTTTAGAATACAGGGGTCTGTAGATTAAAAGATTATGTGCAAGTCATTGAGCAAACACAGTACTTGCTGTATATGTCTTACGTCTATTCACTTTGCTGTTTGTTAGAGTTTCCATTTAAAAGACCCGTGTAGCACCATCCTAGATGGCTAGGGAGAGTTAGATTAGGCTTTCAGCTAGAGAGGCTGAATAGAAGCCTGGACTGAATTAGAAGGGGTTATTTCAGGTCAGGGCTGGGAGGCTCTGCAGGTAAGTTTCTTGACATCTCCCCCTGGTCTAGAATCTTGGAGAAGATTCTAGAAGCAGTGGGCAGGGGTGAGGAGGGGCTGCCCTGCACACTTGGAGGGGCTTGGCCAATCCTCAAGCAGAAGGCCTGACATGGGGCTAGGGTGGCCTTTAAATGTGATAGAGCTTGTTCAGCAGCAGGAGAGTTCTGGTGGAAGATGGTGTGAGAAGGCTGAGGTGCAGGAGCCTGGGAGGGGGTCCAGTTGGGAAGGGGCCCACCTCCAGGCAGTGGTGCTGGAGAGGAAGAAAGCTCAGACCTCATTGTCCCCCAGAGAGAGGACTACCTGTGGAGCAGGGAAGGAGCTAGCCCAGCGAGAGGCCTGAAAGCAGCTATTAATCCACCAGCTCATAGGAACAGGACTGAGTGATTAATCCTACACCCCCTTGGCCAGTTAAAGGGGAAAGGAGCACTCTGGTGGAGTACTTGATTAGCGCCTTACCCGGGATTGTTCAGCTTATAGTGGCAGGCACTGGATCCCCTTGCCCAGGGATTCCTTCTGACAGCTGGATAGAGGAGGATCATCTGGGGTCTGGGGTGGTACACCAGGAGAGGCTGGAGAGCTCTCCAAGAAGAAATGTTTGCTGTGTAAAGACTTGTACATAGTTCCAGGAAGTTGTCCTCAGTTGCAGTTCCCTTAAGCATCTCATACACCCATTACCCCATCCAAGTTATTTACCCCTTAATAAAATCCCCCCAAAAAACAAGCTCAAGAACTGGTTACTGTCTCCTGGATACAAGTTTGTGAGGAATGCATGTTGCCTGGCTGTGCAGGACTTTAGGGGGACCCAAATCCTTAGCAACTTCTAAGGGGGCAGTGGCACACCCCATAAAGATGTAATGGCATTTTAAAGTAGACATCGGTAAAATGCATTCTTACCACACAATACTAAGCCATTCACCTTTACCATTCTGTATCACTGCATTGCTCTTACAGGACCCGCTCAATATCATCGGTAGTTACCGTGATTGATTACGATTCTCCCCTGGATAAATAAATGAATGGTATAAAACCTACAGCCAACATAATAATGTCATTTTTGGAATTAAAAGAAAAAAAAACTGCATACCAAACACACAGCACAATAACGCGCTTGTAAAAGTTCTTTTCTTTATGGTGCGCAATCGAACCGGTCGTAAAACGGATCCTGACAGCGCTGAGAATTTGTGTGTGCCACCGCTCTGCTGTCCAAGCCATGAATTCCTTTCATTTAACAGGTAACTCATAGTAATTAAAATAAAAAAGACAGCTTTTGTCATGCTGTCTTGGAAGTATTTGTAGCAGAGCATGTATGTAGAGTGAAACATTACTGAATCCTTCATTTGCTTCATTCTGGCATTGGGTATAGTATCAATAGGGGAGGGGGGGGGGTGACAGCCTGCAATGGAGAGTGCCCCAAACCCTGAATATCACATATAGAGCTGGATACTGGTTATAAAAAATAAAAACTCTACATTACGACCTTCTGGCACTTGACATTTAAAGCGATTCTCGATATAGTCAGGATATAAGGGACAGAGAAAGGAACCACAGAGCGCCATGGAGTGTGCAGGCAGGGATACAGTGGGGCAAAAAAGTATTTAGTCAGCCACCAATTGTACAAGTTCTCCCACTTACAAAGATGAGAGAGGCCTGTAATTGGCATCATAGGTAGACCTCAACTATGAGAGACAAAATGAGAAAAAAAATCCAGACAATCACATTGGCTGATCTGGAAAGAATTTATTTGCAAATTATGGTGGAAAATAAGTATTTGGTCAATATGAAAAGTTAATCTCAATACTTTGTTATATATCCTTTGTTGGCAATGACAGAGGTCAGACGTTTCCTGTAAGTCTTCACAAGGTTGGCACACACTGTTGCTGGTATGTTGGCTCATCCTCCATGCAGATCTCCTCTAGAGCAGTGATGTTTTGGGGCTGTCTCTGGGCAACACGGACTTTCAACTCCCTCCAAAGGTTTTCTATGGGGTTGAGATCTGGAGACTGGCTAGGCCACTCCAGGACATTGAAATGCTTCTTACGAAGCCACTCCTTCGTTGCCCGGGCGGTATGTTTGGGATCATTGTCATGTTGGAAGACCCAGCCACGTTTCATCTTCAATGCCCTTGCTGATGGAAGGAGGTTTGCGCTCAAAATCTTATACATAGACACTAATCTGAGTGATTAACCTAGCCATAGGAGAGGAATGCATGGAGATAAATAAATGCGTGATTGGGCACCATCAGGGCCAGCTCTCAGTGCTCATCCATCCCACCTGCCATTGCCCATCAGTGCCACATCAATGCCACATATCAGTGCCTACAAGTGCACATCAATGCCACATATCAGTGCCCATCTGAGCTGCCTTTCAGTGTCACCCATCAGTGCCAGCCAGTGCCACCTATCAATGCCAATCAGTGCCACCTATCAGTGCTGCCAAACAGTGCCACCTATCAGTGCCAGTCAGTGCCACCTATCAGTGCCAGTCAGTGCCGCCTATATCAGTGTGCATCAGTGCCACCTATCAGTGCCCGTCAGTGCTGCCTATCAGTGCCGCCTAACAGTGCCAGTCAGTGTCGCCTATCAGTGCCAGTCAGTGCCGCCTATCAGTGCCATATATGAGTGTTGTCTTTCAGTGATGCCTCTCAATACCCATTAGTGCCACCTACCAGTGCCTCCTCATCAGTGACCATCAGTGCAGCCTATTAGTGCCCATCACTGCAGGCTCATTAGCGCACATCAGTTAAGGAGAAAAATCACTTATTTACAAAATTTTATAACAAAAACTAAGAAAAAACTTTTTTTTTCAAAAATTTCAGTGGTTTTAGGTTTGTTTAAGAATAAATGAGAAACCCAGAGGTGATTAAATACCACCAAAATAAAGCTCTGTCTGTCACAAAAAAATGCTAAAAATTGCATATGGGTACAGTGTTGCATGACCGCGCAATTGTCATTCAAAGTGCGACAGTGCTGAAAGCTGGAAATTGGCCTGGACTAGCAGGGGGTATAAGCGCCCTGTAGGCTAGCGGTGAAACTATAGAGTAGAGAACGGCTTTGTTGAGTTTTTATTTGTTAAGTTCTGAGCGTCGAGTGTTTTTTTCTGCCAAATCGCTGTTTCCGGGAGGAAAAGACAGCTAGGACAGATGGAAAAAACGCCCAGTGTGCATGAGGACTTAAACTTACTTGATCCAGCACTTGCTTGTGCAATCTTCACAAGGGATCTACATACTGTATGTGCCACTTTGGGATGGAGTTGAGGTCTCCAGTCCTGAATTCGGCTTTCCTCTGTATATGCATGATTATGACGTGTCTAACTTGTGAATGACAGGCTTTCCTCTGATTATTTGTCTCAAAGTATACATTCCACTTAGTTATTCTGTTGATTTGTTCTTTCATTTGTTGCTTTTATCTCCTGCCTGGTTCCTCTGTATCGGGATTTTGTATATTATTTTCTTTTGTAATGTTGTGCAAAGACAAATTGAAAATCTGAATAAAGATAATAAAAAAAAATACCTCAAACACGTTGTTGTGTTCCTCAAACCATTCTTGAACCATTTTTTCAGTGTGGCAGTGCACATTGATTAGGGAATACCATTTCCATGAAGGGGTGTACTAGGTCAGCAAGAATGTTTCGGTAGGTGGTATGTGTCAAGCAGGGGCAGACTGACCATTTGGAAACTCGGGCACTGCCACAGGGCCCGGGGTCAGTAGGGGGGCCCATGAAATGCCCCTGGTACCTTTTCATAGGCTTTTTTGAGTTTGGACAAGGACACACGGGCCCCATGATCCCCTATTGAGGGCCCAAGGTCAGTAGGGGGCACCATGAGTAGCCCCTGGTACCTTTTTCATAGGCTTTTTGAGTTTGGGCAAGGACACAGGGGCCCCATGATCCCCTATTGCCTGGGGGTTGTCAGTCCGCCCTGGTGTCAAGTAACATCCACATTAATGGCAGGTGCCAAGGTTTCCCAGTAGAACATTGCCCAAAGCATCAAACTGCCTTTGCTGGCTTGCCTTCTTCCCATACTGCATTGTGTTGCCATATTTTCCCTGGGTAAGTGATGCACAAGCACCCGGCCATCCACATGACATACGTAAAAACCTTCTTCTATTGCTCTTTGGTCTAGTTCTGATTCTCTTTGCCCATTGTAGGAACTTTTGGCTGTGAACACGGGTCAGCATGGACACCCTGACCTGTCTGCAGCTACACGACCCCATACACAACAAACTGCGATGTCCATTTTTTCTGCTTTCAACTTCAGGGATAGCATGTTTACCTGCTGCTTAGTATATCCAACCAGCTTTTAGATGTCATTGTAATGAGATAATCATTGTTTTTCACTTAACCTGTCAGTGGTCAAAAAGTCCCCAAAATCTTAGGAGGTTCCTCTTCTTCCTTTGGACAGGCATCCTTCTAGGTCAGCAATGGGCAAACTACGGCCCGCGGGCCGTATACGGCCCGGCGGACCTTTTAATCCGGCCCACGGAGCGTGATACTGTCAGGATGGCTGTCAGGATGTGTGTAGGCGGGGCAGCGTGACGAACGTGAGGGGAGCTAGGCTCCTCTCACAGTCCGCCCTGAAGACCGGAACGGCGCGGGAACACGGCGAGAGGAAAGCGCGGAGCAAAGGTAAGTAAATTGACACAGGGGGGACTTGAGGACTTAATATGGGGGATGAATTAATATGGGGAATGAATTACTATAGGAGGGATGAATTACTATATGGGGATGAATTACTATGGGGGATGAATTACTATGGGGGATGAATTACTATGGGGGATGAATTACTATATGGGGGATGAATTACTATATGGGGGATGAATTACTATGGGGGATGAATTACTATGGGGGATGAATTACTATATGGGGAATGAATTACTATATGGGGGATGAATTACTATATTGGGGGATGAATTACTATGGGGATGAATTACTATATGGGAGATTAATTACTATGGGGGATGAATTACTATGGGGGATGAATTACTATATGGGGGATGAATTACTATGGGGGATGAATTACTATATGGGGGATGAATTACTATGGGGGATGAATTACTATATGGGGGATGAATTACTATATGGGGGATGAATTACTATATTGGGAGATGAATTACTATGGGGGATGAATTACTATATGGGAGATTAATTACTATGGGGGATGAATTACTATGGGGGATGAATTACTATGGGGGATGAATTACTATATGGGGGATTAATTACTATGGGGGATGAATTACTATATGGGGGATGAATTACTATGGGGGATGAATTACTATGGGGGATGAATTACTATATGGGGGATTAATTACTATGGGGGATGAATTACTATATGGGGGATGAATTACTATGGGGGATGAATTACTATATGGGGGATTAATTACTATGGGGGATGAATTACTATGGGGGGTGAATTACTATGGGGGATGAATTACTATATGGGGATTATTTACTATGGGGGATGAATTACTATGGGGGATGAATTACTATATGGGGGATGAATTACTATGGGGGATGAATTACTATATGGGGGATGAATTACTATGGGGGATGAATTACTATATGGGGGATGAATTACTATGGGGGATGAAATACTATATGGGGGATGAATTACTATGGGGGATGAATTACTATATGGGGGATGAATTACTATGGGGGATGAATTACTATGGGGGATGAATTACTATATGAGGGATTAATTACTATGGGGGATGAATTACTATGGGGGATGAATTACTATATGGGGGATGAATTACTATGGGGGATGAATTACTATGGGGGATGAATTACTATATGGGGGATGAATTACTATGGGGGATGAATTACTATATGGGGGATGAATTACTATGCTTACTATGGGGGAATATTACTATACTTACTATGGATGACACATACACATCATTCATCTACTCTTGGTCCGGCCCCCGGGTCCAATATATGAACCCATTGCGGCCCTCAAGTCAAAAAGTTTGCCCACCCCTGTTCTAGGTAACAAATATAAATGGGAGGGGGATCTAAAGAAAATAATTAGGTGGAGTTCTACTTTATAAAAAATGCCTTTACATACACTTAAAAAAAGTTTTCTTTAATAATTTTTGGCGTGAATTTCTATTGTCAGTAGCAGGGTCATTTTAGCTGTCCAATGTCAAAGTTCCAACGAACAGCAGATATTTTGGCTTTTTTATTTTGGAATTCGGCAGTTGTAGAAGCCTCGTACTATTGAAACTTCCTCCCAGGAATGATGTGCCTTCTCCAGGGTCTATAAACACACACAGATTAATGACATAAAAGTTTTACGGCTCGGTGTCCGGAATAGGGCGTCTTGATGTATTGGCTAAAAGAAATTTTTATTTAGACATTACCGAGTGATATAAAAGGCCATGCATCACTTCGGCAGCATCTCACCTTGTGTGCGCACGGAGCACCGGCCGTACGGTCAGAGGAACGCACGTCTCTGAATTCTGAACGGAAATCGGTATATAAACGTCCGCACTAAGTCCATGTGATGTAGACTTCGAAAGGAACGTAATCGGCATCTTTGTGTTTATGTCTTGAGTTTTTTGTAATTTTTGATATTTTAATAATTTCTTGGCATGACACGTTTCCCCCCAAATTTGTAATAGAGAAATACAAAGCAGCATGTCTCCATTGTAAAACAGCACACAGCACATAATGTGAAACACACACAGCACACAACCCTTACATTGCCCCACATGTTAACCCCTTCCTGACCAGTGCCATCAGTACAGTGTCAGTGCGTTTTATCAGCAGCAGGGGCAGACTGACAACTCATGGGGCCCCCAGGCAATAGGGGATCATGGGGCTCCTGTGTCCTTGCCCAAACTCAAAAAAGCCTATGAAAAAGGTAACAGGGGCATCTCATGGGGCCCCCTACTGACCCCGGGCCCTCGGGCAGTGCCCGAGTTTCCAAATGGTCAGTCCGCCCCTGGTCAGCAGTGTTCACTGTATTGGCGTCAATGGGTATGTCAGTGGCAGTTAGTCAGTTCCCTCCCCCAGTGTCAGAATGCCCGCCACAGTCCCTCTATAAGTCGATGATCACCGCCATTACTAGTATAAAAAAAAAGAAGAAAATTCCAGTATCTATACCGTCATTTGTAAGCGCTATAACTTTCACGTAAACCAATTAATTTACACGTATTGGGATTTTTCTTAACAAGGAAATGGCGCAGAATACATTTTGGCTTAAATTTATGACGAAATTTGATTTTTAAAAATGTTTTTATTGGATATGTTTTATAGCAAAAAGTCAAAAATATCGTTTTTTTTTTTTCAAAATGGTCGGTCTTATTTTGTTTATAGCACAAAAAAATAAAAAAGCACAGATCAAATACCATTGGAAGAAAGCCCTATTTGTGGTAAAAAAGGACATAAATTTCATTTATGTACAGTGTTGCATGGCCGCGCAATTGTCAAAGTAACGCAGGTCCGTATCGCAAAAAATGGCCTGGTCAGGAAGCGGGGGGGGGGGGGGGGATCCTCTGGAGGGCAAATGGTTAATGATATGCTTGTACGTGGACATAATGGCAATTTATTATATGTACCATCTGTACATATTATCTATATTTATTCCAAAGGTACTTCCAGGTTTGAAGAGTGCACATTACCTCCATGGTATTTTTTACTCCCACTGACCCTGGGGCATTTATATTGTACCTTCACTCAGGGGCGGACTGACAACTCATGGGGCCCCCGGGCAATAGGGGATCATGGGGCCCCTGTGTCCTTGCCCAAACTCAAAAAAGCCTATGAAAAAGGTACCAGGGGCATCTCATGGGGCCCCCTACTGACCCCGGGCCCTCGGGAGGTGCCCGAGTTTCCAAATAGTCAGTCCGCCCCTGCCTTCACTTATCTACTGCCCCCTGGATTTATAAACTTGTGTATTGTTGGTGTAAATTGCTGGGCACCAATAATATTGTTCACCAGCACTTTCATCAGTAGATGAATAAAATAAAAAAAAAAATAGCATAAAGTAAACGAATGAACATAACTGCATAACCTTTAGTAGAGGGTAGAGGGGGGGCTGGGAGTCTAGAGAGAGGTTTTACAGGAATCATGAAATTGTCACATGCTCTGGAATTTGAAAAGCAACTACATAAATTTGCATGCAAGAATGTGTCTGAATATTGATGATATTGACAAAGTCTACTTTTACATGAATTATTGTTCGTGTTTTTCTGCCTTTTTTAAGGTGATGATGGATGTATCCATTTGTGTCGGTGACCTATTGATTGGGAGCTCTGATGCGAGACACTAGGGTGGTGCAATCTGTCTCCAAACTTTGTTGCAGAGGTCTTAGCAAGCTTCAAAGATACATAAGAATTGTTAGGGTGACAGAATGTAATAATAATAATAAAATGATAATACTGATTATATCATGTTCATCTGCTATGATGCTGTACAAAAGTAATAAATCTAAAAAGGAGGAATATTAAGTACACTATCTATCTATCTATCTATCTATCTATCTATCTATCTATCTATCATCTATCTATCTATCTATCTATCTATCTATTATCTATCTATCTATCTATACAGTGGATATAAAAAGTCTACACACCCCTGTTAAAATGTCAGGTTTCTGTGATGTAACAAAATGAGACAAAGATAAATAATTTCAGAACTTTTTCCACCTTTAATGTGACCTATAAACTGTACAACTCAATTGAAAAACAAACTGAAATATTTTAGGAAGGGAAGCACACATAAAAAACAAAAATAGTGTAGTTGCATAAGTCTGCACACCCTCTTATAAATGGGGATGTAGCTGTGTTCAGAATTAAGCAATCACATTCAAAATCATGTTAAATAGGAGGAGTTAGTACACATCTGCCATCATTTAAAGTGCCTCTGATTAACCCCACATAAAGTCAGTCTTTCCTGACATTTTCTTAGTTGCATCTACAGCAAAAGCCATGGTCCGCAGAGAGCTTCCAAAGTATCAGAGGGATCTCATTGTTAAAAGATATCAGTCAAGGGAAGGGTACAAAAGAATGTCCAAGGCATTAGATGTACCATGGAACACAGTGAAGAAAGTCATCATCAAGTGGATAAAATATGATGCAACAGTGACATCACCAAGAACTGGATGTCCCTCCAAAATTGATGAAAAGATGAGAAGGAAATTATATCCGTTCTCCCCGGAACCTGCATTCACTATATCTGCTCTCCCCGGACCCTGCATTTACTATATCCGGTCTCCCCGGACCCTGCATTCACTATATCCACTCTCCATGGACCCTAAATTCACTATATCCGCTCTCCCCGGACCCTGCATTCACTATATCCGCTCTCCATGGACCCTGCATTCACTATATCTGGTGTCTCCGGACCCTGCATTCACTATATCCACTCTCCATGAACCCTGCATTCACTATATCCGCTCTCCCCGGACCCTACATTCACTATATCCGCTCTCCCCGGACCCTGCATTCACTATATCCGCTCTCCCCGGACCCCGCATTCACTATATCCGCTCTCCCCGGACCCTGCTTTCACTATATCCGCTCTCCCCAGACCCCGCATTCACTATATCCGCTCTCCCCGAACCCTGCATCCACTATATCCGCTCTCCCCAGACCCCGCATTCACTATATCCGCTCTCCCCGAACCCTGCATTCACTATATCCGGTCTCCCACAGTACACAGAACATGGAAATGCCATTATTTTAGTAAATATAAACTGCTAAATACATTTTCTCATCAGCAGTATATAGCAGTCTTGTGACTTCTATCAGTATCCAGCAGAGCACTGGTTAAAGCTTGTAATAGGAATTTTCATTTTCCTATGAGGCTGCAGGTCCCCTGACCCTCTGTCTGGAAAGTGTTGATTTGCCCTGTGCTGATCACTTGCACTCTCCCAAGAAAAAAAAAAAACCTCTCTAGAAATACACACCAAACTGAGCATGTGCAGCTTGCCCCCCAAGGCTCTGTTCTATCAGCAGATGGATTGGGGACAATAGAAAAAGCGGAGGATCAGAGAAGACAGGATCAAATAGCCTTTTTACACCATGCGGAGGATTAACCCCTTAGGTCCCACAGTGAGTATAACAAGCATGCTTTCCTGCATCTACAGACTGATTGTACTGTTGTGGGTTTAGTAACACTTTAACTGGCATCATCTGCAGAACATCCAAAGTTCATCCTTTTGATCTGAAGATGAATGAACAGAATGATACAAATCATACACTGTTACTTTGTATCTTTGTATAATCATTTATAAACACTGACTCAGACTGCTTTCTTGACAGCTAGAGCTGCCCACACCTTCCCTGAGCATAATACAGGAATGCCGGCTTTGATTAATCAAAGCCGACAATTACTGAATAATGGGAGAAGAGGGGGTCCTAGGACAAACAGACTGGGCATGCTACACACATCCTGTGTACAATGATGAAGGGTTTTTTCGGGTGAAGGTAGTATGCCCAATGTCTGCAACTAGTTAACTGCTTCCCCGACGCCCGATTGCAGAACTACTGCTACAGGGCGGCAGGGCTGCGCAAAATCACATATACAGGGGCGGACTGACCATTTGGAAACTCGGGCGCTGCCCGAGGGCCCAGGGTCAGTAGGGGGCCCCATGAGATGCTCCTGGTACCTTTTTCATAGGCTTTTTTGAGTTTGGGCAAGGACACAGGGGCCCCATGATCCCCTATAGCCCGGGGGCCCCATGAGTTGTAAGGCCGTCCCTGCACGTATACATGCATGATTTTGCATTTCCGTGTGGGGTGCACGCGTGCATGCGCACCGCCCTACCCGCACTGCACATGTCTCATACTCCAGTGTTCCAATTTTGGACTTTATATGCGTTTTATGGTGCTATGTTTGGGAGTATACATCTTATTTTCATAAATTCACACTTCTTTACTGAGGTAATGTGCAAGGTTGGTGCGCTTTCTTTTGCTCTCATTTGCAGTATTGGTTGGGCTTCCCCCAGCCTTGTTTAGGAGCTGCACAACCTTTGATCCATTGATGGACAAACTCCCATAGAGGTTGATCCATTCACCTATTTCTGATCTGGGTCCCTGAGCACAGGAGGTGTTGTTTCTGCTTTCATTGCAGTAGTGTTGACCAAGACAGGGGCGGACTGACTATTTGGAAACTCGGGCACTGCCCGAGGGCCCGGGGTCAGTAAGGGGCCCCATGAGATGCCCCTGGTACCTTTTTCATAGGCTTTTTTGAGTTTGGGCAAGGACAGAGGGGCCCCATAATCCCCTATTTCCCGGGGGCCCCATGAGTTGTCAGTCCGCCCCTGGACCAAGATATCATTTTTTAGAGCCAGCGATGCTGAACAAAGTAAAAGTAATCTGAGTGGCTAAAAAGCTACTGCATTACTTTTACAGGCTTTGGAATGGGGTCACCCCCTCCCACTGCTGCTGCTTTTACCAAGCTCTCCTAAGCGATTAGAGAGCCCAGAAAGGATGCAACCGGCAGCACCTGGTTCCTGAGACACAGCAAAAGGAACAGATTTTCAACCTCCGGAACATTTCCAAAATCCGCCTCTTTCTGACCAATGACACCACAAAACAACTTATCCACGCCTTGGTTTTATCCCACCTTGATTACTGCAACTCCATCCTCACTGGTCTACAGGCTATCCCCCCTTCAGTCTATTATGAATGCTGCTGCTAGACTTATATACCTTACCAACCGATCAGCGACTGCTGCCCCTCTCTGCCAATCCCTCCACTGGCCTCCACTCAGTGTCCTCCACCCCTCTCTGCCAATCCCTCCACTGGCCTCCACTGAGTGTCCTCCACCCCTCTCTGCCAATCCCTTCACTGGCTTCCACTCAGTGTCCTCCACCCCTCTCTGCCAATCCCTCCACTGGCCTCCACTCAGTGTCCTCCACCCCTCTCTGCCAATCCCTCCACTGGCCTCCACTCAGTGTCCTCCACCCCTCTCTGCCAATCCCTTCACTGGCTTCCACTCAGTGTCCTCCACCCCTCTCTGCCAATCCCTCCACTGGCCTCCACTCAGTGTCCTCCACCCCTCTCTGCCAATCCCTCCACTAGTCTCCACTCAGTGTCCTCCATCCCTCTCTGCCAATCCCTTCACTGGCTTCCACTCAGTGTCCTCCACCCCTCTCTGCCAATCCCTCCACTGGCCTCCACTCAGTGTCCTCCATCCCTCTCTGCCAATCCCTCCACTGGCCTCCACTCAGTGTCCTCCACCCCTCTCTGCCAATCCCTCCACTGGCTTCCACTAACCCAACGTATAAAATTCAAAATACTAACCGCAGCTTACAAAGCCATCCACAACACTGGCCCTATCTACATCACCAACCTCATCCACAGATACCGCCCAAATCGCCCGCTCTACTCCTCCCAAGATATAGTACCTTCCTCTCTAGCTCCCTCATCACCTCCTCCCACGCTCGCCTCCAGGACTTCTTCAGAGCCTCTCCCTTCCTCTGGAACTCTCTACCACAGTATGTCCGGTCAGCCCCCACCCTGTCTGCCTTTAGGCGATCTTTGAAAACTCACTTCTTCAGGGAAGCCTACCCCACCTCCACCTAAGAGCTGTACTTGAATCACCTCCATCCGATCATCCCCCGCAGCTATCACCTTTTGTATCACCTCCCCCTTCCTTTAGATTGTAAGCTCCACAAGCCGGCCCTCCTATTCCTTCTGTACTGAAATGTATTGTTGCTGTACTGTCTCCCTTATATTGTAAAGCGCTGAGCAACTGTTGGGGCCATAAATCCTGTATAATAATAATAATAATGTTCTTCCTCCCACTGTGTGATGTCAGAAACCAGAAGCAACAAGGATTTTATCATGTCCAGTTTGGGGCCATTACTGGCTTGTAAAAGCATCAGATCAAACCGATCTCTGTTTGATCTGATGCTTTAGAGCAGGGGTGGGCAACTGTGGCCCTCCAGCTGTTGGTGAACTACAAGTCCCATCATGCCTCTGCCTTTGGGAGTCATGCTTGTAACTGTCAGTTTTGCAATGCTTCATGGGACTTGTAGATCTACAACAGCTGGAGGGTCGCAGTTGCCCACCCCTGCTTCAGAGGCCAGAGGAGACATCTGGGGATCTAATAGACCCAGATCTCTCCAAAAAGAGGACCTGCCACCACCCATGCTATCACAACGGATGTTGTTTATCCTTTGTGATAGCAATAAAAGTGATACAAAAAAATTAAGTTACAGTGCAAAAAAAATGTAAATACAATAAATAATAAAGCTAGAAAAGCGTCCCCATTCCCACGTGCTCACGCGCGTCAGTTCCGCACCCATATGTAAACAATGATTGCACCACACGTGAGGTATCGCCGCAAACGTCAGAAAAGGGGCAATAATTGTAGCCCCAGAATTTCTGTGTAACTCTAAATTGGTAACCCGTAAAGGCTTTTAAAATGGTGTTCATGGAGATTTTTAGGCACTGAAGTTTGACGCCTTTCCACAGGTGTATACAATTTCAAAGAGAGCAATGCATGATTTGAAACCATGACTGCGTAGTGTTCTACCAACAGTGACCTTTGAAACTGTGGTCCCAGCTCTCTTCATGTCAATGACCAGCTCCTCCCTTGTAGTTCTGGTCTGATTTCTCACCTTTCTTATCATCAGTGATACCCACGAGGTGAGATCTTGCATGGAGCCCCAGTCCGAGGGAGACTGACAGTCGTCTTTAGCCTCTTCCATTTTCTAACAATTGTTCCAACAGTTGATCTATTTTCACCAAGCGGCTTGGCAATTGCCCCGTAACCCTTTCCAGCCTTGTGGAGGTCCACAATTTTGTCTCTGGTGTCTTCTGACAGCTCTTTGGTCTTGCCCATTGTAGTAGTTGGCGTCTGACTGACTGTGGGGTGGACAGGTGTCTGTAAGAGCTCAGACAGGTGTTACTAAGTTAGATTAATGAGTAGAGTAGAGGTGGACTTTGTAAAGGATCACTAACGGGTCTTTGAGAGGCAGAATTCTTGCTGTTTCTTAGGTGTTCAAATACTTCTGTTCAGCAGTGCAAGACAAATAAATTCTTTAAAAATCATACAATGTGATTTCCTGAATTTTTTTTTAATTCTGTCTCTCAGAGTGAGAATGCACCTACAATGTGAATTTCAGACCCCTCCATGATTTCTAAGCAGGGGCGGACTGATCATTTGGAAACTCGGGCACTGCCCGAGGGCCCGGGGTCAGTAGGGGGGCCCCATGAGATGCCCCTGGTACCTTTTTCATAGGCTTTTTTGAGTTTGAGCAAGGACACAGGGGCCCCATGATCCCCTATTGCCCGGGGGCCCCATGAGTTGTCAGTCCGCCCCTGTTTCTAAGTGGGAGAACTTGCAAAATCGCAGAATGTTCAAATACTTCTGTTCCTCACTGTAATTCTCTCAGGAACAAAAGAAGATTTTTTTCCCCCTGTCTTAGTCCTAACATATCCCTTTTATGAACGTGTTTCATTCTTCCTAACAAAACCACATTTTTCCGAACATTTGGTCGGTTCTTTAAATTACTCCGCAGCTTTGCAAAAATAAGATTGATGTGATATTAAGTTTGCTAAACTTTTACATTCAACAATCAAAAAGTGACAAGTGTTTTGATGTCTTTTTTTTTTTTCAAGATGCTCCGTCATCTATTTGTATGCATCAAAGTCCCTCTGCATCCCATTTCCATTAGCCGAAATTGCCAAATAAGTGAGACATGTTAATTACCTTCTGTTAGAGGAATTTCTAGAATATTACGGATCGAATGTAGTAACATTGTTATGCAGAGTGGTAAAGCAAAAAAAAAAAAATGACTCGGAGAAAATAAAACAAAAGTACAATGTTAAATGAGGTCATCAAAGGCAACCGACGATGAATCTTAATGAGTATTTTTAAAATAATTCTTGTGAGCAGAAATTCACCCATAATATTTGTATCTTAAAGCGGAGTTCCAGTGCAAAAAATACAAAAAATAAAAGTCATCAGCTACAAAAACTGTAGCTGCTGACTTTTGATAAATGGACATTTACCTGTCCCTGGATACCGCGGTGTCGTCCCCCCCCCCCCCCCGCAGCCGTCCTGTGTTCCCGGCGCCAGCATCTTCATTGGGGGCACCCAGCTGTGACAGCTTGCAGCTTCACTGCCCACTGTGCTTGAGCACTTTGTGAATGGTCCCGTAGTCTTCTGGGACCTGTCATGTGTCCCAGAAGACTACGGAGAGGAGGAGGGAGGACAACTTCCACTCCCAATTGCATAGGTGATCACAGCGGAAGTGGAAGCGGGTACCTGTCAATTTTGGGTACCCACTTTCCAAAGGTAGGTGCAGGGGCGGACTGACCATTTGGAAACTGGGGCCCGGGGTCAGTAGGGGACCCCATGAGATGCCCCTGGTACCTTTTTCATAGGCTTTTTTGAGTTTGGGCAAGGACACAGGGTTCCCATGATCCCCCATTGCCCAGGGGCCCCATGAGTTGTCAGTCCGCCCCTGGGTAGGTGCCAATCCTTAACGGGGAGCGGGGGACCAGTCCTTCACCACTTCCCGTCCGGCCCATGTATATAAACGGCCGGACGGGAGCAGTGCAGGAGCAGGTGGCCGTTTATAAACGGCCTCCCCACCCCCTGCTTATGCACGCTCCCTGGGAGTGCGCAGCACTGCAATCCGGTGCCCGCTGTGTCCTCTGGAATACTGATCGTTGTACGGGACCTCTGTGTGAGGTCCCGATCATGTGAGCACTGATTGGTCAATCAGTGATCACATGCAGAGTAGTAAGCAAGATGTCACTTCCGACATCATTGCTTACTACTAGTGAAATATGTGAATGATCACAGAGATCACAACAGCCTTGTACCCAAACTCAAAAAAGCCTATGAAAAAGGTACCAGGGGCATCTCATGGGGCCCCCTACTGACCCCGGGCCCTCAGGCAGTGCCAGAGTTTCCAAATGGTCAGCTACAAAAAGCGGCAGCAGTGAGAGGGGGTGACCCCATTCCATAGCCTGTAAAAGTAATCCAGTAGCTTTTTAGCCACTCAGATTACTTTTACTTTGTTCAGCATCGCTCGCTCTAAAAAATGATATCTTGGTCCAGGGGCAGACTGACAACTCATGGGGCCCCTGGGCAATAGGGGATCATGGGACCCCAGGTCCTTGCCCAAACTCAAAAAAGCCTATGAAAAAGGTACCAGGGGCATCTCATGGGGCCCCCTACTGACCCCGGGCCCTCGGGCAGTGCCCGAGTTTCCAAATGGTCAGTCCGCCCCTGAGCAGTTTCAGTACAGGAGAGGAGTCTGTACAACTATACAAGCTCACTTTTAAACCTGTCCCTTTTTTTTCCCCCTCATTTCTTTATCGCCTTCATTTTTGTCTGAACATTCCTGTAACAATGCAAGTCAGTTGTGACTCTACAAACTGCTAATTTGCATACTATCAGCTCTCCCGGAATGGGAGAACCAGAAAAGAATGGATATTGGTGACAATTAAATGGAAGGATCACAATTCTGTCTGTAGAGAGAGAGAGACCTTTGGACCGGGTTCTCCCGGAGAACATTGCACGCTTCCCGCTCTATTTACACTTAATGTGTCGCCGAGGTATCTTTATACTTTTTGCTGAAGGTCACCGGCGCGTGTAGGAAGGAATGTCCGCGTCTGAAAAGATTTATGAAATTCCAATTAGAGACAGAAGGAAAAACAAGGGGCCAGAAAATGTCACCCTTCAAACGGAGAAAGGAAATGGGTGTCGGGCGAACAAAGGGAACGCCGATCGGCGGTGAGAAGAAAACTCAAGAAAATAAAAAGTCTATCGCAAGCATTGGTAACTGGAACTGAAAATGGCTTGTAGTCGGGTAGTTGAGATCATTACGCATATGAGGAATTGTATTTATATTTTAAACATTGATCCTTGTGCTAATGTAAGGTATGCAATGAGAGAGGGCGGCAAAAACACATTCGTCAGCGCTGACCTGTTTGAACTACAGAGAGATTTCAGTAAAATTGTTCTTTTTATTGTTTATCTGAAAGCAACCTTTGAAAATGTACTTGTCAATTTTATAAAAATACACATACAGTATATATACACATGGACATGGTTTGTTTTCAGGAGGAACATGCCGGTACCGGAACCTCTGGTGGGAACAAGTCATGGCTGGGGGCGCCACTCAGGGACAGTGGCAATGTTTGCCCCCAGTTAAGCTCTCCCCCTTTTAAACCTCCATTTAGCTGGGATTCATTGCGACAACAACTGATCACTGGAATTCTGAATGGGCAACTATGTGGCAAATGAGGTTTAATGTTGATAAATGTAAGGTGATGCACTTGGGGGCTAAGAATGTGCATGCATCATACATACTAGGGGGGTACAACTGGGGGAATCAATGGTGGAGAAGGATCTGGGGGGATCAATGGTGGAGAAGGATCTGGGGGGATCAATGGTGGAGAAGGATCTGGGGGAATCAAAGGTGGAGAAGGATCTGGGGGGATCAATGGTGGAGAAGGATCTGGGGGAATCAATGGTGGAGAAGGATCTGGGGGAATCAATGGTGGAGAAGGATCTGGGGGAATCAATGGTGGAGAAGGATCTGAGGGGATCAATGGTGGAGAAGGATCTGGGGGGATAAATGGTGGAGAAGGATCTGGGGGGATCAATGGTGGAGAAGGATCTGGGGGGATCAATGCTGGAGAAGGATCTGGGGGAATCAATGGTGGAGAAGGATCTGGGGGGATCAATGGTGGAGAAGGATCTGTGGGAATCAATGGTGGAGAAGGATCTGGGGTGATCAATGGCGGAGAAGGATCTGGGGGGATCAATGGCGGAGAAGGATCTGGGGGGATCAATGGTGGAGAAGGATCTGGGAGTTCTGGTAGATCACAAGCTTAATTAATGGCGGCTTCTAAAGCAAGCAAAATCCTCTCTTGTATTAAAAGAGGTATAGACTCCAGAGAGAGATATCACCCCCCCCCCCCCCCCCAGGTACAAATCATTAGTAAACCTCATCTGGAATATGCAGTTCAGTTTTGGGCACCAATTCATAAAAAGAACATTGGGGAACTGGAGAAAGTACAGAGAAGGGCAACCAAACTGTCAAGAGGCATGGAGGAGCTCAGCTATGAGGAAAGAGGAAGTGATTTTTTTCTCTCTTGAGAAGAGGAGATTAAGGGGGGATATGATCTCCATGTATAATACATAAGGGGGGATATGATCTCCATGTATAATACATAAGGGGGATATGATCTCCATGTATAATACATAAGGGGGGATATGATCTCCATGTATAATACATAAGGGGGGATATGATCTCCATGTATAATACATAAGGGGGATATGATCTCCATGTATAATACATAAGGGGGGATATGATCTCCATGTATAATACATAAGGGGGATATGATCTCCATGTATAATACATAAGGGGGATATGATCTCCATGTATAATACATAAGGGGGGATATGATCTCCATGTATAATACATAAGGGGGGAAATGATCTCCATGTATAATACATAAGGGGGGGATATGATCTCCATGTATAATACATAAGGGGGGATATGATCTCCATGTATAATACATAAGGGGGGATATGATCTCCATGTATAATACATAAGGGGGATATGATCACCATGTATAATACATAAGGGGGAGGTATTATCTCCATGTATAATACATAAGGGGGGATATGATCTCCATGTATAATACATAAGGGGGATATGATCTCCATGTATAATACATAAGGGGGGATATGATCTCCATGTATAATACATAAGGGGGGATATGATCTCCATGTATAATACATAAAGGGGGGAAATGATCTCCATGTATAATACATAAGGCGGGATATGATCTCCATGTATAATACATAAGGGGGAATATGAACTCCATGTATAATACATAAGGGGGATATGATCACCATGTATAATACATAAGGGGGGGTATATGATCTCCATGTATAATACATAAGGGGGGATATGATCTCCATGTATAATACATAAGGGGGGATATGATCTCCATGTATAATACATAAGGGGGGGATATGATCTCCATGTATAATACATCAGTGGTTCATATAGTGAACTTGGTGTAGAGTTATTCCCCCTGAAGTCATCACAGAGGACAAGGGGGCGCTCTTTAGGTCTGGAGGAAAATAAATTTAATCTCCAAACACGGAAAGGTTTCTTCACAGTGAGAGCTGTGAAAATGTGGAATAGTCTCCCTCAAGAGTTGGTTGTGGCCAGTAGAGATGAGCGAATCGAACATGACGAAGTGGAATTTGTTTCGAAGATTTGGAAAAATTCGATTCGCGACGAATCCGAAGATTAGCAAACTTTGGATGCACGAATCGAATTTTCCCAAAAATGGCGGCGACATGTGTGGCGACAGGAGAAAATGGACAGAGAAGATGGGGCGGGGATCTCTGGGAAGGCGCGCAGACAAGGCGCGCTGACCCATAATGCATTCATGAGTCATGAATCATGACATGTGATCGCATTAGCCAATCAGCAGCCAGCCAGCCAGCACTGTGTAATGGTGGAGCTATAAATCGCGGCCATGTTCGAATTCTCCATTAGCCTCCGGTCATTCAAGAGAGACAGACCTGTGTGTATTGAGGGACAGAGTTAGGGCCACAGAGACTTTAGGGCCACAGAATCGTTACTCAGGGACACAGAATTGTTACTCAGGGACACAGAATTGTTACTCAGGGACACAGAATCGTTACTCAGGGACACAGAATCGTTACTCAGGGACACAGAATTGTTACTGAGGGACACAGAATTGTTACTCAGGGACACAGAATTGTTACTCAGGGACACAGAATCGTTACTCAGGGACACAGAATCGTTACTCAGGGACACAGAATCGTTACTCAGGGACACAGAATCGTTACTTATTGTACGTTCAAAGAGTTAAATCCATTTAGACGCCGGCTGGCGGTAATATTTTTTGGGTGATTAGTGCATTCCAGTGACACAAACGTACAGTTTCCAGCCAACGGCAAGCTGCAATTGACCGATTGTGTACAATAAACTGACTTTCTGCTTCACAACCACTATTGTACGTTCAAAGAGTTAGATCCATTTACACGCTGGGTGGCGGTAATATTTTTTGGGTGATTAGTGCATTCCAGTGACATAAACGTACAGTTTCCAGCCAACGGCAAGCTGCAATTGACCGATTGTGCAAAATAAACTGACTTTCTGCTTCACAACCACTATTGTACGTTCAAAGAGTTAGATCCATTTACACGCCGGGTGGCGGTAATATTTTTTGGGTGATTAGTGCATTCCAGTGACATAAACGTACAGTTTCCAGCCAACGGCAAGCTGCAATTGACTGATTGTGCTAAATAAACTGACTTTCTGCTTCACAACCACTATTGTACGTTCAAAGAGTTAAATCCGGTTTTATTTTTGGGGTGCTTATTGAATTAAAGAGTATGTCAGACAACACGCAGAGGAGTGGCAGAGGAGGCAATGTTTCAGGAGCGAGCAGACGTGGCAGCAGAGGAAGGGGTCGAGGCAGCACTAGTCGCAGCCAGAGGCCAGTGCTCCCGGTGTCATCCAGCGGTCGTGTCTCCACTGACAACCCTGCCGTCATCGATTGGTTGACTCGGTCGTCTTCCTCTTCCCAGGTCACCTCTGACACCTACAGCCAACGGTCGGTGGGTACGTCAGACACAACCGTTAGTTGGCATGGCCCGGGAGCAAGCCCACTGAAATCACGTGTCCTCGACCTGCCCCTGTCCTTTGGTGTTCCCTCACCAAGCGAAGTATCGCATGCTGTGGGCTCAGCCCCACTGTACAGTGAGGAAGAGCTAACAGAGGGCGGTCAGGAACGGGGGGAGACATCCGCCTCTTCAGCAGCCAGGCGAAGAAGTACTGGCGAGGAGAGTGGCTCGGTAGCCGGTCTAGAGACAGGTCTGTCTCTTGACCCACACGCAGCCGAGGGGGCTAGTAGTGGTGCGGAGACCCTAATTGATGATGATGAGGCTGATCGCACTTGGCAGCCTCGTCGTCATCAGGCTATTGCTTCCGCATCATCAGGAGAAGAGGGTGCCAGCTTGCCAGCGAGCAAAACAGTCGGTGGGTTGCCCAGGAGGCAGCAGGGTCGCAGCAGTGTCAGTGGAGGCAAACGGCCACGGAGTAGAGCACCAGCTCCACTGCAGCCTACCACCACGGCCAGTAGTGGTGCCGGTGTGCACGGAGGAAGTAGCAGTCAGCCAGTGAGGAGTAGCGGGGGCAAAGTTTCCTACTCGGCGGTGTGGCAATTTTTCGTCAAGCCGCCCGAGGAAGTAAACGTAGCCGTATGTCGACTATGTGGCCAGAAAGTCAAGCGTGGCCAGGGGGCCCATGTTGGGACTACAGCGTTGCGTCAGCATATGCAGCGTCGCCATTCGGTGGCCTGGGAAAACCGTGATAAAGATACGGCGGTTCTGCCTGCCCCAGCCCCCGCTCCATCACCAGCTCCGTTACTTGCTCCGTCACCCGACGTTAATCGCCCTCTATCAGCCAGTCAAGGCTCCAACACCTCTGCTGAGGGGAGTTGTCGCTCGTTGGCATCTTCCGCTCGTTCAGATGCTCCTTCTCCTGCTACTCCTCTTCACGGATTCCGTCAGCAGTCTTTCTTGGAATCCGTTTCCAAGAGACAACAGTTTGCGAGCACGCACCCGACGGTGCAGAAGCTGAACGTCCTCCTGTCCAAGTTGCTGGTGCTGCAGTCCCTCCCTTTCCAAGTGGTGGACTCAGCACCTTTCCGAGAAATGATGGCTTGTGCCGAGCCGCGGTGGAGAGTGCCAAGCCGGCATTTCTTCGCCAAAAAGGCAGTGCCAGCCCTGCATTCACATGTAGAAGAGATGGTGGGCCAGTCTTTGAGCATGTCGGTCTCTGCCAAAGTGCACGGCAGCGCCGACGTGTGGAGCTGTAACTACGGTCAGGGACAGTACATGTCATTTACGGCCCACTGGGTGAACGTGGTGCCGGCACAGCCGAACCAGCAACTTGGACAGGTCACGCCGCTTTTGCCTCCACGTTTGCACGTCCTTGGTCCAGCAAAGATGTCCGCCTCTACCACCTCTTCTTCCGCCGTGTCCTCAGCCGCCACCCCCGTGCCAAGTCCCATTACCCGACCGGCATATCACATGTGCAGGGCGCAACGGTGTCATGCTGTGCTGCACCTGGTATGCCTTGGCGAACGTAGTCACACAGGGGAGGAACTTCTGAGTGTAATGAACAGAGAAATCGACAGATGGCTGTCTCCGCGCAAACTGAAAATCGGAACCATGTTGACCGACAACGGAAAGAACATGGTGTCTGCTCTGCGTCAAGGAAGGTTGTGCCATGCGCCATGCATGGCTCACGTGTTCAATCTGGTTGTCAAGCGGTTCCTAAAATCCACCATCCCACTGCAAGACATCCTTAAAATGTCACGTAAACTTTGCATGCATTTCAGCCATTCCTACACCGCAAAGCACACCCTCCTTGAGCTGCAGCGGCAGAACGGAATTCCACAGCATCGCCTGATCTGCGACGTTGCAACAAGGTGGAATTCAACCCTACATATGTTAGACCGCCTTTACGAACAGCGAAAGGCCATCACCGATTTCCTGATGTTACAAGCGGATAAAGGTACTCCCCTGTGTAACTTAGATGTCAACCATTGGCAGCTCATGCGTGACACCTGCCGCTTGCTCAGGCCCTTTGAGGAGGCCACGCTATTCGTGAGTCGGCAGGACTATGGGATGAACGACGTCATTCCTCTGTTGCACGTCCTGGAACAAATGCTGTTAACAATGGCTGGTCAGGGTGCGGTAGACGTGGCGCACAGATCTCAACGCCACATGACCCCTGTGGGGGCAGGACAGGAAGAAGAGGAGGAGGTAGAGGAGGACATTGGTGCTCAGGAATTATTGAGTGAAATGGGTGGTTTTTCCACTCAGCGGACAGGAGTGGAGGAGCAGGAGCATCTGGTAGAGGAGGAGGAGGAGACAGAGGACCCAGATGCACCATGGCAGTATGCTGTGGAGATGGAGGCAGGGAGTCCCTCGCATTCCTTGGCACAAATGGCCCATAGCATGCTCGGTTGCTTGCGTAGCAACAGCCGAATAATAACCATCAGACAGAGGGATGACTTTTGGCTGTCCACCTTGTTGGACCCTCGCTACCGTTCAAAAATGGTGGCCTTTTTCACACCTGCTGAGAGGGAGGCCAAAATAAAGTACTATAAAAACCACCTATGTAGTCAGTTGGTCTCTGCCTTTCTGCGCCAACGTCCATCCTCAGACACTGTGGGCCCTGTGCGCTCGCGTTCCACTGCCATGGCAGCAGGGGAGGGGTGGGGTGGTAGGAGCAGTGGCAGCTCCACCAGCAGCGGCTGCCTCAGTCTGCAGTCGATGATGAGTAGCTTTCTTCACCAGCGCAGTGAGGAAACTACTAACCAGCCGCAGCAGCAGCATCAGGTGGACCTGGAGCAGGACCTCAAACAACAGGCTTGGGCCTACTTGGACAGCACCCTGCCAACCGAGGTAGACAATCCCCTTGACTACTGGGCAACGAAACTTGACCTTTGGCCCCAACTAGCTGAATTTGCCCTTGAAAGGCTGTCATGCCCGGCCAGTAGCGTGGCATCGGAGCGCGTGTTTAGTGCGGCAGGAGGTATTGTAACTCCGCGGAGGACACGACTGTCCACCCAAAGTGTGGAGAGACTCACGTTTGTGAAAATGAATCAGGCGTGGATTAGTCTGGATTTCAAACCACCAGTTCCTGACACAACTGACTAAATCCGCCATGAATCATGCCCCAAACATGTTATTAGGGACAAATAGGCCGCTGTCTTTACAACTTTATAATTCCATGCAGTATATAGCCCTATCGGCCACTTTCTGGCATCCAGTTGCTGTAGCCCCCATCACCACACTGTGCCACGGGCCCCTGTACCGCCTTCTCATACTGCTGCCAGATCCATCCTCTGCCATGTGCGTCTTTGTCGTCTGCTCACGCTGCTGACGGCTTCCGCTTTTTAACCAAGGCCTGTGTTTGGCTTCCGAATACTGCTGCATCCACCGCCACCCTGCGCCATGTGTCTCTGTCGTCTGCTCACGCTGCTGACAGCTTCCGCTTTTTAACCGAGGCCTGTGTTTGGCTTCCGAATACTGCTGCCTCCACCGCCACCATGCGCCATGTGCCACTTTCAGGTCTCCTTACACTGTTGGTGGGTTCCATTTTGTGATAGGGTGCTGTATGGCCTTCCATTGCTGCTGCCTCCACCGCCACCCTGCGCCATGTGCCTCTGTCGTCTGCTCACACTGCTGACGGCTTCTGCTTTTTAACTGAGGCCTGTGTTTGGCTTCCGAATACTGCTGCCTCCACCGCCACCCTGCGCCATGTGTCTCTGTTGTCTGCTCACGCTGCTGACGGCTTCCGCTTTTTAACCTAGGCCTGTGTATGGCTTCCGAATACTGCTGCCTCCACCGCCACCCTGCGCCATGTGCCACTTTCAGGTCTCCTTACACTGTTGGTGGGTTCCATTTTGTGATAGGGTGCTGTATGGCCTTCCATTGCTGCTGCCTCCACCGCCACCCTGCGCCATGTGCCTCTGTCGTCTGCTCACGCTGCTGACGGCTTCCGCTTTTTAACCGAGGCCTGTGTTTGGCTTCCGAATACTGCTGCATCCACCGCCACCCTGCGCCATGTGTCTCTGTCGTCTGCTCACGCTGCTGACGGCTTCCGCTTTTTAACCTAGGCCTGTGTATGGCTTCCGAATACTGTTGCCTCCACCGCCACCCTGCGCCATGTGCCACTTTCAGGTCTCCTTACACTGTTGGTGGGTTCCATTTTGTGATAGGGTGCTGTATGGCCTTCCATTGCTGCTGCCTCCACCGCCACCCTGTGCCATGTGCCTCTGTCATCTGCTCACGCTGCTGACGGCTTCCGCTTTTTAACCTAGGCCTGTGTATGGCCTTCAATTGAAGCTGCTTCTGCTCCGCCACTCTGCCATTGGACTCTTGATAGTCGTCTCCCCACGCTGCTGCTGGGGGGACTTTTTAACATAGGCCTCTGTATGGCCTTCAATTTTAGCTGCTTACGCTCCGCCACTCTGCCATGGGCCCCTGTACCGCCTCCTCATGCTGCTGCCAGGCCCGTAATCTGCCATGGGCCCCCGTACCGACTCCTCATGCTGCTGCCAGGCCCGTAATCTGTCATGGGCCCCTGTACCGCCTCCTCATGCTGCTGCCAGGTCCAGAGTGTCTCATGGGTCCCTGTACGGCCTCCCATTGCTGCTGTCTCCATCGCCACACTCTGCCATGTGCCACTTTCAGGTCTCCTCACACTGCTGGTGGGTTCCATTTTGTCATAGGGTGCTGTATGGCCTCCCATTGCTGCTGCCTCCACCGCCACACTGTGGCTCCACACTCTGGTTTTGGCCCCGTGACTGCCCAAATGAGTGAAGTGTGCGGTGATTCTAAGATCGACGGCACTCATCTGCATGTCATACTGACTGACAGTATTATTTCTCTTCCCCAGCAGACTCCAAGGGCATTTAAATTAAAGGTACAGTGTTCTGCACTAATATAAAGGCTCTCTGAAGCCTAGAAACACCCTTTTTATAAGTTAAATTCGCAGCGAATATATTCGCCTCAAATCGAATTTATTCCGCGAATTCGGCGAATCAGCCGAATCGAATTTTTGAATAATTCGCTCATCTCTAGTGGCCAGCTCAGTGGATTCCTGTAGGAAAGTCCTGAATTGTTTCTTAGATACACAGAATATACAGTAACTGGATATAACATTTTTAAGTAACATTGATCCAGGGAATATCCGATTGCCTCTCAGGAGATCAGGAAGGAATTTTTTATCCCAGCAGGTGCAAATTGGATCATGCTTTGCTGGTTTTTTTCCCTTCCTCTGGATCAACTGTAGGTGTAGGATTATAACTTTTCTTTTTTATTCTCTTTTTTTTTCTCTTTTTTATGGTTGAACTGGATGGACATTTGTCTTTTTTCAGCCAGACTAACTATATAACTATGTTATGGGTGGAGTGTATCTGCCACACAGAGGCTTGTAAGGTAAATGGGTGGCAGTGAGAGGTCTGTAGCAGGACGCAAGGGTTTAAGCACTGGCCATGCCTTGCTTCCCATCTTGGGTATAATTTTTCTTTCCTGGGTTAATCAGGGTTGGTGCTGAGAAAGGAGACAAGCAGGCTGCAAGGTAACATGTCTATAAGACTGAAGCAGACCCAGTGAGGTCTATTTTGTAACCAGGAGGATTAAACTGTGTTACTGGACTTTTGTTTTGGACTGTGTCTCCTATCCTTTTGTTTGCGGTATGCTGACCTATAAAGACGGCAGGAAGCCCTTTAAACTTACATGCGGCTTGGGATTACCTCTCTGCGAACTCTCCACTTAATGCTGAACCCCACAATTGGTGGAGTATGCGGTCATCCCTCTACTGATCCACGCTGAGAGGTAGGTTTGCTGGATATGCTGTGCATATGTTGTTAAAAACCTGCATTGAGATAAGCTGTGTGAAAGTTGTGTCAGCGGTGTTAGGAGGACAGCAGACGATGTCTATACCATTTAACCTCCCTGGCGCTATGATTATTTCAGATTTTTGGTGCTGAAAGCGGTACCATTTTTTTGCATGGAAATATGTAGTTTTTTTATTGTAGGCCTGTAATATTTAGGAATAACTGACTGAAATCTGTCCGAACAAGAGTCTAGTAAACACCCCGGGGATGATAAAATTTGAAACACGAAATCATAAATTATAATTTAATAAATAATCATAAAAAATAATAATAATATAATAATAATAAATTTAATTCAATAATATAATCAAACCAAAACACTGAAATTTGAAATATAGCGCCAAGTTCGCACATCGCTGAGCTCAGTCGCAGAATCGTTTTCAGTGTCTGATGAGAAATTTCCCCCACAAATCATTATCACTCAATTCTGCAAGTGGTTCTGATTTACTATCGCTGTTCTCTAGCTGATCTAAACCCGCTTTTGACCTAAAGGGACGCTTTTTGGACGCCATGGACTTTTCTAAGTTTCCAGGCAGAAAGAACAGTAAAAATGCAGGCAGGGCGCCGGACAAAGCACTCGGGACAAAATGTATGTGAAATGGGTTGAAACAGCAATGTTATACTATGTAAAATTCGTTTTGAAAAAAATGACATTTATTTATAAATATTCAAATTTCCCGTCACCGGTGGCGGCGCCCGTACGTCCCGACGTCACAGGGACCGGAACACAGAAGCCGGATGCCGGCATCGGCCGGAGGAGATGGCCGGAGACGCTGCAGGGGACACATCGCGGGAGCGAAGGACAAGGTAAGTGCTGGAGGGACTCCCTATGCAGCGCCGCATGGTAAGCCCGAGTGTAGCTCGGGGTTACTGCTTTTGGTACAGAAACTTTACCCCGAGCTACACTCGGGAATACCACCAGGGAGGTTAAAGGCACAGTGTACTGTAGTGGAATTGTGAATCTACAGCATGGAGGACTTGATAAAGGCCTTGCTCCAAAGTAATGCTGCACAACAACAGACTTTTCAGAAAGCCCTGGCTCAGCAGCAGCAAAGCTGCCACACAACAGCAAGAATCCAATACAATGCTGGCTGCTCAGCAGCAGCAGGCCCAAGCAACCAGCCAGCCAGCAAGCTGCTGCTGCATGACCCAAAACTAGCAGACTGTTGGGCACTTGAGCTCCAGCTGCCTGAGCTAAGGCAGTCACCTGAGCCTCCATGCTTACCAGCTGGAGCCCAAGTAACTGTCCAGACTCAAGCAACAGAGGCATAAGTAACTGCTTTGGCCCAGTCAGTCAAGAAAGACTGACAAACCTTAGCAGAAGTGCTACAGCAGCTGCCAACCCAGACTGTAAGTGTTTCCACTGGGTCCCCTGGTGAAACCCTGCCAGGCACCAAGAGCCAAAAGCCAGGTGCCAGAGATGACAGCCCAGGATGATGTGGAAGCCTTCTCATGTACTTTTAAGGGAACTGCTGAGGTCCAAGCCTGGTCATAGGATCGCTGGGATGCGCTTGTTGCACCACTGTTAACAAGGGACTTCCAAAAGGTATACTATGACTTGTCTGTTGAGAATGCCCGGGATTATGATAAACAAAGCAGAGATCTTGGAGCATCTGGGAGTCACCACCCCAGTGAGTGCATGGCTGGAGTTTTGTATTTCAATGGTTTTTATTAATTTATAACAATTAACACAGGAGCAACAAATCACACCCATGCAGGGGCTATCAATTGCACATAGAGGAACTAGAAATGAGAGAAATCAGTGCTCTAACACCAACAGGGCAAAAGATACGCCCACGCAGGGGCCATCAATGGCAGCATGGCTAGAGTTTTAAGTCAGACAGATCTTCCAAATGTATGACCTAATTAACCTGGTCAAACAGTGGCTGCAGCATGAAGTCCTCACAGGGCCCCAAATAGTGGAGAGAGTTGCAATGGACCTGTTCCTGAGAGCTTTACCCTTTGAGTTGCATAGGTGAGTGAGGCAAGCTGATCCAAATTCACTGGGTGACCTGGTTGAGCTGGTGTAATGTTACCTTGCTGCAGAGGACCTCATTGCGAGGTCTACAGGGTCAAGGTCCCTTACTGCCAAAAGACCCCCTCTGGTAACCACCAGGTCAAACTCAGAAGTGCAACCGGTAAAGCCCAAAAGGAGTAGACATGATAGGCTGCTGAGAGTGGCCAGAGGATCAGCTCCGAGGAAGGAAACACATCAGCAGGCTGACTGTACCACCAGTCGGACACTTTGCCATCATTGTAGGCCATCATTGAGGCATTCAGGCTTTTATTTTCTCTTCATTTTGTGAGTATGTTTTTTGTCTTTCTTCTTTCAAAATAAACCTTGGATAATGCCATGGTGTTTGCACCACCTGTGTGCTTCCTTTCCAGTTTAGATGATTTCTCAGTGTGAGGAGGGCTGCACCACCGAGAATGTATCCATAGGCTATCAGCACATTGAAATCCCTGGCCTCTTTCTGGCATCCCCCCCCCCCCCCCCAATCCCCCCACCCCTTTGAGGTGCTGGAGAGTTGGTACTTTTCAGCCAGAAGATCAGTCCCTGTGGAAAGACCCCATCTGCACAATACTGCTGGAGCACGTGGACAACACATAGTGTTGGAGGTATGGTGAGTGGGGTCACATTGAGGCCAAGTGTCCCTTGTAGTGCCCATGGAGTGCACCATAGTCCAGCGCATGTCCTTGTTTGCTCACACAGACTAGTTGCCATTCCAGACATGCCGAACTCTGTGGTACAAAACAAGGAAGAAAAGTTTGCATGCCCTCCTGGACTATGGAATCCTAGTTATTCTGGTTCATGCCCAGTTTGTGGACCAGGCCAGGTACATAACCAACCTTGATCTCACTAGAGGGTATTGGAAGGTTTCCCTGACAGATGACGCAAGTCCAAGTTCCTAAAGAGACATCTAAGTGGACCTGGGGATCCCAAATCTGTTAAAAAGATGTCGGTGCAAAAGCTTTCAACTGCTGGGGGATTATTCTTTACAAGGGGGTTGTGCTGGGAGGTGTATAGGGATGGAGACAAGAGGAGGTGTTGGGAGGTGAGTAGGGGCAGAGATGGGGATGGGGGAATACCTGTCTCTATTCTCTGAGAAAAAAGCCATATATACATTATATATAGAGTACTGTTTATATTGATTTTTTTTTTCATCAAAGCTAAACCTTTAACAAATGGCTCTGTTGATGAACATTGTAGTTTAGTGTAGGGGCATGGATGTGCACTGCTGTGTTTCCCCTGTCCCCCACTGGTTGCAGGTAGGAAACAGTGCGACACAGACTGGGCTGCTTAGGAGTTAAAAGTTTATATATGCTCTGTCCGAGCCTGTGGATGGACACCACTTTGTATAGCAGAGGCATGAAGCCGCTGAGGGATTATCTTGCAGTAGAAAGTCTGGTATGTATGGTAGAGGTGACCAGCTCCATACCCAAGATGTAGGCAGGAGGCCCAGTGAGGGTAATCCCCTCTTGGAGGGAAAATTGGGGGGGGGGTAGCCATTTGGGCTACTA
The DNA here is from genome assembly GCF_062004578.1 of Staurois parvus. Classification (NCBI taxonomy): domain Eukaryota; kingdom Metazoa; phylum Chordata; class Amphibia; order Anura; family Ranidae; genus Staurois; species Staurois parvus. The sequence goes on from NW_028318840.1 coordinate 1,362,914, forward strand.
TACTGTTGAGTACTTTAGACTTAGGGAGAACCTTACCGGAGTGGTAAGATCTTGCAGCACTCTACCTCACTCTATCGATTTGTTCTGTTTGCAACTTCATGGATGAGCTACCTTCTCCTGAAAGGTTGAATGAACTAGCATGAATGAACTGAATGAAGGAATGAGTGAGTTCTGCTTCATTTAGCAAAGAAAATGCTCAAAGGCATCTATGGTGTGGTCATTCTGTTACTCCTGATCAGCTACATGAAAATGTCTTCTGGAAAAAGACCAATGCTAAGGCACCGCACAAACTAGTGGTATACACTTGTTAGTGGGTGACGGGCTGCCTCACATGTGGCCATAGCGAACAGCCAAGCCGACCCCCAAGGTAAAACTGACCATCAGGGCAATACAATAGCTTTGCCCACAACTGTCCTCTATGTGTGGGTGGCAGGTGGAGACTGACCCACTGTCCACCCTCCTGGCTGTGTGGCTTTACCCCCTCACTTCCAGGGGTACCAGATGCAGGCCTACCTTTCCCAGGCCCGACAGCCAGGGGACATCTGTAGAACTCACGCTCACTTTCTTCAAAGCAGCATTCTGACCAAGTAAAGGCACAATGAGGCTGGATGTGGTTAATGTGCTATAATTGAAAGCCTCAATTAATAACATGGTTTCAGTGGTCTCAGATCCCAAGTTCCAATACCAATACAGTACCAGGCCCTGGTGGTGGCTGCTCATGTCCCTGCAGAAAGGTACTCACTACCTGTGGGCCTGTTAGTCCTCCTGAGCTAAGGACGGTAGGGGCCAAGGGGTAGATCAGCTTCCAAAGTCTTGTTCTGGGCCTGAACTGACCTGATGTCACTGTCTCTCCTTGGGGCTAGGTTGGGGAGCCCCAGGGCACCCTGCTCTCCCCCCAGAGGGGGAAGAGCAATTGCCAGCAGATAGATGTTGCCTCTTTCTCTTCCTCTTCCTCTTCCCCTTCCTCTTCCTCTGTAGTCTTATCCACCACCTTCCTAGTTCCTGCCTGCCTAGACTCCCAGCCTTCTCATAGATGATGGAGGCATCTTAAAGGGGAACCTGCTCTACCACCTGCCTGCACTGTGGTTAGGCCAGACTGGGTACCATCCTAGATGTCCACCAATAGGCAATATGTTTCGGAACACAGTAGGCACTATGCTAGGGTACTCTGAAGGGCTACATGTATAGAGCCAGGTTAAGTGCCTCCCCCCCGACACGTTTCAATCACAAAGTCTGAGGGAGGCATACAGCCAAGCACACAACTCCCATTGCATAACAGTAACATATCAGGCCCATTCCTGCTGGCTGGGGCGGAGCCTGAACATGGCGGCAATGTAGGAGCTCGTGGACGGAGCTCCGTGGTCTGACCTCCCCAGGCCTCCAAGCTTATCCCCTGGAGTATGTTAGAGCCTAGCGGTGGGGGACTTACCCGGTCTGGCGGCTCTCGGCGGGGGGGAGACTGATGCGGGTGAGGGAGAGGAGGGGAGCGGCTGGCGACTGAGGAAGAGAGAGTCCCTGGACGCTGGGAGACGAGAGGGGCCGGCGCGATCACGTGACCGGCCGCAAAGCACCTCTGGGAGACCGGGAAGCCGGCCGGCCGGCGTTTTGTGGAGAGAGAGCAGCGCTGACCTGTTTGCCGGGGGCCGACACACTCTCACACTCTCCCACTCTCCCCCTACCCCCCTAGTAACCCTGGAGCCTAAAAGTAGGAGAAAGGAGAACTACTGATACCTGGACAAGGAGTCTGAAGAGACCCTGGGGAGTTCCCCCCCATGAACAGACCCTCAGAGGAATCGACCGAAAAGGCACTCACTGGAAGAAGACATAGGAGGAGGGTGAGTGACACTTATGAATAACATTTTTTGAAGATCTATCATGCTGACCTCTAAAAAGTGTGTATAAGAACGGGGGACCCCTAGAGACTGTATAAAAAGTGGAAGAGGTACGCAGAGAGAAGAGGAGAGGCTCGGGGAGAAGAAGGGGGAGAGGGGGGAAGGAGGAGGAGGAGGAGAAGAGAAGGAGAAAAAACCAGCAGGGGGACAGAGCAGAGACTTGAAAGATTTAAGAAATAATTTCCCGCCCTACCCACAAACTTACAAAGGACTATAAGAAGGATAAGTGCCACAGAGAAAAATGAAAAACAAAAATGTAAAAGGAAGTGGGCTTAAAGGGTCCCAGACTGGCACAATTAAAAAATACACATCCCAAGGAAACGTAACCCCAGAAAGACCTCAGAGCAGATCTGAAAAAGGAGAAGCAGACCTTAGTATGGAAAGAAGCCCTAGAGTATCAATGGGCCCGGACACTAGTAACCAGCAAATATCAGGCAATACAGAGGCGGAAAAAGACCTACAAATACCTAATAAAAAGGAAATGGCAGAAATGTTTAAAGAACTGGAGAAAACAATAAAACAAGAAATGGTAAACATTCGCAGTGATCTGGGGCACCTCTTGGAGAGAATTGAGGAAACGGAGGAGAAAGTTAAAGGTCAGACCCAGGCTATCTCTGAACTTGAAAAAGAACTAATTAATATAGGGAAAGTCCAAGAAAAACTGTTATATAAGGCTGAGATACAAGAAAATAAAGATAGGAAAAGAAACATCTTGATACGTGGGGTTTCAGAAGATCTAAAGGGAGAAAGCTTGCAAGAGGTGGTTTGCAAAATATTTAACATTATAACAGACAGCTCTGAAATGGAAAGCTCTAAAATAGAAGGAACCTTTAGAAAAGGGAAAATCCTGAGAAACCTGGGGAAAGAAAGGCCGAGAGATATAATTGTCAAATTTTATGAATTTCGGGATAAAGAAAAAATCTGGAGGAAGACTAAGGGAAAATCAGTAATTAAGTATGAAGGAGGAGACATACAGATATACGCGGATCTGGCGCCAGAGACTTTGTGGAGAAGGAGAACTTTGAGACCCCTATTGAAAAGGTTGAAAGAACAAAAGGTGCAATATAGATGGGGGACTCCCGAATGCCTAATAGGATGGAAAAATGGGACTACAGCATACCTTAGGTTTCCAGAAGATATGAAAAATTTTTGTGACAGTTTAAAAATTCAAAGAATGGAAATCCCTGGGTGGGAAGAAGAACGATGAGAAAGTAGAGCGAAGAGAAAAGAGGACTGGCAATTTGTGAGGGGGAGGAGGTGGAGGGGGCGAGAGGGATGGAGGAAGAGAGAGGTGTGTGGTATTTTTTTTTTTTTTTTTTTTTTTTTTTTTTTTTTTATCTCCTTCTTCTCCTCTCGCCACCTACCCCCACTCTATTGCCTTTGTTATGGATTTTTTCTTCTTTTTTTTCATTTTTTTTCTCTCTCTCTCTTTTCTGCCGGTGATAATATCCAGGTGGGGCTTGGGAGGTTATGGGGAGGTTAGTCAAGGGGAAAGTCGTCCATGGACGGAGTTTTAGCCCAAGGATCAAATCAAAGGTGGATTTTTAATCCATAAATGATTAGTAGGCAAATGTTAGGCCTAAAAAGAGGGGGGAGGGGAGGGGGGAGGGAGGGGGTTGGAAGGTTGGCAGGGTGGGAAACGGGGGGGAGGGAGGGGGTTGGAAGGTTGGCAGGGTGGGAAATGGGAGAGGGAGGTTGTTTTCTCTGCAAAATAAAAGATGATATAAAAACAAGTGAGAAGGGAGAAGGAGAGAGAAATAAAAAATATAGATGGAGGAGAAAAGAGGAAATTTAAGGAAGATGGAAGAGATTCAGTTTATAACATATAACATAAATGGGTTGAACTGTCCCGGGAAAAGATATAGATTATTTAAAGAATTACATCATAGAGAAGCCTCAGTGATATTTTTACAGGAGACACATCTTCAGATAAGCTCAAATGTTAGACTGAGGTCTAAAAAATACCCAACATGGTACTATGCAGATTCCCCGGTTAAAAGAGCAAAAGGGGTAGCAATAGGCCTGGCAAAGAACGTTAGGTTTGAGTTGGAAGATAGAAAAACAGACCCAGATGGGAGATTTTTGTTCTTAAGGGGCAAGTTACAGGAGATCGAGTGTACACTGGCCAACATCTACTGCCCTAATAAAAAACCGGAGGAGTATCTGAAAAAGGTGTTGAGGAAGTTGATGGACTTTAAAAAAGGACGTTTGATCCTGGCAGGGGACTTTAACTTCTGTATGGACCCACAAAGGGATGCCACCTCCCATATAAAGACAGAAGGAAGTAAGGCCCTGAAATTATTGAAAAAAGAATTACACATAAGTCAACTGGTAGATGCCTGGAGAATTACACACACGCAAGATAGAGATTATACTTTTTTCTCAAATATGCACAAGAGATATTCAAGATTAGATTATATATTAATAGAACATCAATTAATCGACCATCTGACCCAGGTAGATATAGAGACAATAACTTTATCAGACCACGCTCCAGTTATTATGAAAATGGAATGGGGGAGAAGGAAAAGCGGAGGGCTGGGATGGAAATTGAATGAGACACTTTTAGTGGAAAGGGAAATAGCTCAGAAAATAGGGGAGGAGATCGAACGCTTTTTTAAGGAGAATGAGACAGGGGAGGTGTCAACAGCCACAGTGTGGGAGGCTCACAAAGCTTATATAAGAGGAATATTAATGGCGATTGGGGCTAGAAAGAAAAAAGAAAGAAGGGAGAAAATGAATGAGCTCTTAGAAGAAATAGATAAATTAGAACAAATACATAAGAATAGAATAACAAAAGAAATAGAGCTGAAGTTAAAAAAACAGAAGGAAGAACTGAAAGAAATGATAGAAGAGGAGAGGAGAAAAGTATATAATAGAGTTCTAAGTGAGAGATATAGATGGGGAGAAAGACCTGGAAAGTATCTGATGAGAGCCCTGAGGAAAAAGAAAAATAGAAATTATATAGAAAAAATAAAAGATGCTAAAGGAAACATGAAACACTCAAATAAAGATATCACCAAAGCCTTCATAGAATATTACAGGAAACTGTACAATATAAGCCCCTCGGAAAGTTCAGAAACTATAGACAGTGAGAAAAACCAGAAAAGAAAGAAATATTTGGAAATGGCTAGGTTATTAAAATTAAGTGAGGACCAACTAAACTCCCTAGACGCAGATATCTCACAGGAAGAAATAAAACTAGCATTAAAGGGGACAGTGTCGGGGAAAAGCCCAGGCCCAGATGGTTATACAGTGAGATACTATAAAAAATTCAGTGAAATCTTAGTACCAAAACTCAAAAACTACATGAATGCACTAGGTGGAGAGATGGAAGTAAGAAGAGAATCATTACAAGCCCAACTTGTGCTCATTCAGAAAGAGGGAAAAGATCCCTCTCAGTGTTCTAGCTATAGACCTATTTCACTACTGAACACAGACACTAAGTTGTACGCAAAGGTCCTAGCAAACAGATTGAAAGAGCTAATGCCTGGATGGATACATGAGGATCAGGTGGGCTTTGTTCCAGGGAGGGAAGGAAAAGATAATGGGGTACGATCATTGATGCTAATCCAAAAGAGTAAAAAGGGAAAAGAACCGGCGGTACTACTGTCTATAGATGCTGAAAAAGCGTTTGATAGGGTAAATTGGAGATTCATGATGGATACTCTGGAAGCTTTGGGAATCGGGCCTAGGATGAGAGAATGGATAGGAAAGCTGTACAGATACCCCTCGGTGGTCATTGGGGTAAATGGGGAGAGGTCAGAACCCATTGAGATGTCAAACGGAACAAGACAGGGATGCCCATTATCTCCATTGCTGTATGTTATATCTCTAGAACCTCTACTATCAACAATAAGACTGAATAGAGACGTAAAGGGAATCCGAATAGGAGATACGGAACATAAAGTTGCTGCCTTCGCAGACGACTTGTTGTTCTATGTAGGAAACCCCAGGATAACACTTCCAAACTTAATGAAGTCACTAAAGGAGTACGGAGAACTATCAAATTTAAAGATAAATCCAACAAAAACGGAGATTCTAAATATAAACATCTTAAAAAACGAAAAAGAAAGGATACAAAAAGAATTTCCCTTTAAATGGAAAGATAGAGATATAAAATATCTAGGAGTAAAACTCACAGCCTCACATAAACATCTATATAAACTAAACTATATTACACTGATAAATGAGATTAGAGATGAATTAAAAAGATTGGAGGGAGGAACCCCGACATGGATGGGCCGTATTAATCTGGTAAAAATGGTAATAGTACCAAAAATCATATATAGATATCAAATGATCCCAATTAAACTCCCAGAGATTTTCTTTAAAATAATTAAGAAATTGATAACAAGATACATATGGAGGAATAAAAAACCAAGACTGTCATACGAACTGCTAAGTAGGAGGAAAGAAAGAGGGGGTTTAGGGCTCCCAGACTTTAAAAGATATTACAAAGCGGTAATACTGGCAAGAACCATAGATTGGATATTTAATAATAAAAAAAGCTGGGTGAGAATAGAGAATGAACTCAGCGGAATAGACTTGGGAAGAATGATATGGGTACCAACACAGTATAGGGGTTTAAATGACAATGTAAATACATACACTTTGAATGTTTTAAAGATTTGGGATAACTTACACAGAAGTATGAAATGGACTTTTAATTCTACACTGATTCCACTAAAAAATACAGAGTTTTTCCCCCCAGGTAGAGAAGAAATAGGAGGGAAGTGGTTTAAAAAAGATAAGGTGCAATTAGGAGATATCTTGGTGGGAGATGAAATAGGAGCATATGGCGAATTGAAAAAAAAAGAGGGAGAGATTTTCACTAAATTAGACGAATGGCGGTATTTCCAATTGAGGTGTTTTGTCGGAAGTTTGCCAAGACCTTTAAGGACAAGAGACAATTGGAACTTGTTTGAAAAGACATTGGGAACACAAGGTGATGGGAAACACGGGATTGCTAGAATTTATAAAATACTCACTGAACTAGACACAAACACGAAACCAACATATTTAACAAAATGGGAAATGGATATGGGAGTTGTGATAGATGAGGAAAAGCAGAGGAGAATGTATAGATTAACTCACGAAAACGTCTCTATGAGAGAAGTAGAAATGAACTATAAGTGTTTGACAAGATGGCACATTTCACCAGTAGTAGAAAATAAGATGTGTGGAGAGAGTACACCGCTGTGTTGGAGGGGATGTGGAGAAATAGGCACAATATACCATATATGGTGGGGATGCCCAAAAATCCAGATATTCTGGACAACAATAATCCACTTAATAAGAAAATTGACAGAAATAGATATAAATCTAGATCCAGAAGTATGTATTTTGCACATCACGGATATAACGGTAAATAAATATAAAAAATCAGGGATATGGAACTATATAAATGCTGCAAAAGCCCTGATACCCAAGTTCTGGAGGCAAATAGAGGCACCAAAGGAAGAGGACTGGATTGAAAGAGTTGAGCAGATTAAAAAGATGGAAAGGCTGTGCCATACCCAAGAAGATAAGATGGAGGTTTATCATGGGAAATGGGAGAACTGGGAAAAAGCCAGATTATATATGAGGTGTAGGAAAGAATAAAGATAACAACAGAAAAATTCCACTTGCTGATATAAGAAGACGTAGAGAAAAGATAGAATAGGCAGAGGGGACATAGGGTGGGGGGTGGAGAAGGGGGGAAAAGGTTGCATAGAGTATATAAAGTAGAAATGTTGGTTAATATAATATTATAGAATATATTTTATATATATATATATATTTATATTGTGATGATGAAATGTAATTGAAATGGAAAATTAATAAATATTTGAATTATAAAAAAAAAAAACAGTAACATATCAGGACCTTATACATGCAGATTACTAAAGTTAATGAAAGGTTCACTGCATTGTCCAAATCTTCCAAATTTGAACCAAATCCTGAAAATACATCAAAGGAAGCTTTCAAAGAGGACTGCTTTTTGGCAAGCTTTCTTCTCCACTGCAGCAAGATTTTATATATACCATATTTTCCGGTGTATAAGGCGACTGGGTGTATAAAATGATCCCCTAATTTTCCAGTTAAAACATAGGTTTTGGGCTATACTCGCCGTATAAGACTACCCCCCTTCCGAGGCAACACCATTTAAAAACATCAGATTTTTTAATTGAAATTGTTATGACTTACCGGTACTTAAAATCCTTCAAAATCCTCATGTTCATCCTCTGGCATCATAAGTTCATGAATGACATCTTGTGATACATTTGTAAGACAGTCATCATATGGATCAAATTCCAAATCAGATGGTTACCGCTGGATGTGCGGTAATACGGTAGCTTCGGCTACATACAGTATACAGTATATATACAGCCCGCTGGATGTGCAGTAATGTACATACAGTATACTGCACTGAGCCAAGCTGGCTCAAAACAAATGTCCCTATGGCAGATTAATCTGTCAGCTCGCTGGATGTGCGGTATATACAGTATACTGAGTCAAGCTGTTTCAAAACGTACCGGTACGTCCTTACTGTAATCAGACCGCTGGATGTGTGTATGTACGGTAGCTGCGGCTACATACAGTGTACCCTGGGCCAATCACGGCGAGCGATGTATTCTACTAATGAATACAAAGCCTGCTCGGATTGGCTGAGGTTGTGACATCATCAGCCCACCTCTCTGACTCAGCGAATCCGAGCAGGCTTTGTATTCATTAGTAGAATACATCACTCGCCGTGATTGGCCCAGTGTATACTGTATGTAGCCGCAGCTACCGTACATACACGCATCCAGCGGGCTGATTACAGTAGGGACGTACCGGTACGTTTTGAAACCGCTTGGCTCAGCGCAGTATACTGTATATACCGTACATCCAGCGGGCTGACAGATTCATCTCTCATAGGGACATTTGTTTTGAGCCAGCTTGGCTCAGCACGGTATACTGTATGTACAATATTACCACACATCCAGCCAGCTTGACCCAAACAAACTCAAGGTTCACATTTTATACCCCGCGTATAAGACGACCCCCAATTTTTGGGGTATATTTTTAAGTATAAAAAGTAGTCTTATACGCCAGAAAATACTGTATATACAGTTGTGTTCAGAATAATAGCAGTGTGTTGAAAAAAATGAATAAAGCTCAAAATCCTTCTAATAGCTTTTATTTCCATCCACACAAATGCATTGGGAACACGACACATTCTATTCCAAATCAAAACATGAAGAAAAATAGATCAAATTTGTGTTGTTCCTCTAAAAAAATTTAAGAAAAGTGAGTATTAGATGGTTCAAAAAGATAGCAGTGTTTGTATTCTTCTTTACAAACTCAAACATTCACTATATAAACTGAGAAATGTTTGAAGATTTTGCTTTCCTTTGAATGACTTCATGAATATTTGGTTGTAGTCGCACTGTTTCTGAGAACTGCTGTACATCTGTGTTGCATGGAGTCACCCAACTTCTGGCCCCTGTGATCAGGTATTCCAGCCCAGGATGATTGGACCACATTCGACAGTTCTTCTCTATTTCTTGGTTTTGCCTCAGAAACTGCATTTTTGATGTCACCCCACAAGTTTTCTATTGGATTAAGATCCGGGGATTGGGCTGGCCACTCCATAACGTCAATCTTGTTGGTCTGGAACCCAGATGTTGCACGTTTACTGGTGAGTTTGGGGTCATTGTCTTGTTGGAACACCCATTTCAAGGGCATTTCCTCTTCAGCATAAGGCAGCATGACCTCTTCAAGTATTCTGATGTATTCAAACTGATCCATGATCCCTGGTATGCGATAAATAGGCTCAACACCGTAGTATGAGAAACATCCCCATATCATGATGCTTGCACCACCATGCTTCACTGTCTTCACAGTGTACTGTGGCTTGAATTCAGTGTTTGGGGGTCGTCTGACAAACTGTCTCCGCCCACTAGACCCAAAAAGAACAATCTTACTTTCATCAGTCCACAAAATGTTGCGCCATTTCTCTTTAGGCCAGTCAATGTGCTCTTTGGCAAATTGTAACCTCTTCAGCACGTCTTTTTTCCAACAGTGGGACTTTGCGGGGACTTCTTGCAGATAGCTTGGCTTCACATAGGCGTCTTCTAATTGTAACAGTACTTACAGGGAACTTTACACCTTCTTTCATCTTCCTGGAGCTGATTGTTGGCTGAGTCCGCGCCATTTTGGCTATTCTTTTATCCATTTGAATGGCAGTTTTTCGCTTTCTTCCACGTCTTTCAGGTTTTGCATTTTGCATTTGCGATCATTTTAGCTGAGCAGCCGATCATTTTCTGCACTTCTTTATATGTTTTCCCCTCTCCAATCAACTTTTTAATCAAGGTACGCTGTTCTTCTGAACAATGTCTGGAACGACCCATTTTCCTCAGAATTTCAGAGAGAAATGCACTGTAACCAGCATGTCCAACATTTGCTGCCTTCCTTCCTTAAATAAGGGCAATAATTGCCACCTGTTTATCAAAGAATGAATGACCTCACTAATAGAACTCCACACTGCTATTATTTTGAACATGCCCCTTTCAATGAGTGATTCAATGACACAGAATCAGCAGCATGCATGTCATGACTGTTGGGTCTGTTGGATTTCTATTACTCTACTACACCTTCTAGTAAATTATTTGCCATTTAGAAATATAATTTCTACCAAAAACAGTGATTGATCAGGTTAGTGATGTCTGACTGCTAATATTTTGAACACAACTGTATATACATATGTTCTAATAACCTCAACAGTATATTGGAACCCATCCAAATTAATGGCATCCTCTACTTGTTATCAATCACCTGAGCCCACAAGTATCATGCATATACACACACATTTCATTGTTTTTCTCCTTTGATATACTTCTTTTTTTTAAGTTACTTCTCAGATATCAACTGGGAATTGAGCACTTGGCCCCTACGAGGCAAGAGCTACAATCACTTTCTTCCTAAGTACAGAGAACACTTGGGGTGGTACTCAATTGAGTTTGGATTTTCCAGCTCCTTTAGCAGTCCTACAAATACAGAATGCACATATCACTCAACAGTTGTACTATGATACAATAATCCATGTTATTAAACTCAAGAAGATCAAAGAGGGTTAAGGTGGACCAGTGACCCATCTGCTTCCTCACTTATTATCCATTAGATGATCTATCTCTTTGTCAGGGCTTTGTCACCTTTCATACCCTGATGGAGAGGGACCATGCATACTGCAGATTGACTAATGGGTTTTTTATTGAATTGTAATGCCCTTCTACCTGACCTTACCCAAGGAAAGGAAGATCTGACACTGTTCGAAATTAGCAATAGTGCCTAGCTTGAATAAACAGTACAAAAAAAGAGTTTTTTTGAAGTCTGGTATATAGAATAAAGAGAGTGGAAGCTTTGCCAAGAGAAAGATTTGAAAAGATGATGCTAATGATAAGGAAATGGGTTATGTCATTATAGGAATTGCCAGTGTATTTATGCATTTTGTTATGTTTGGTGGCATCCACTCAAATTGGTCCTACAGTATACTGCATGTGCATACAGTATGGAAGACGGTGCTGGAGATGTTGGATTGTTAGTTCCTTCCTGATTTCAATGCTTCTTTGTTTTCCTGTAAAAATATGTAGACTATATTAACACTATACCTATACATAGTAAAATAAATACATGCACAGGGGCGGACTGACCATTCAGAAACTCCGGCACTGCCCGAGGGCCTGGGGTCAGTGGAGGGACCCATGAGATGCCCCTGGTACCTTTTTCATAGGCTTTTTTGAGTTTGGACAAGGACACGGGGGTCCCATGATCCCCTTTTGTCCGGGGGCCCCATGAGTTGTCAGTCTGCCCCTGGTTCGTAGGGTTCAATATTGAGTTGGCCCACCCTTTGCAGCTATAACAGCTTCAACTCTTCTGGGAAGGCCGTCCACAAGGTTTAGGAGGGTGTCTATGGGAAGGTTGGACCATTCTTCCAGAAGCACATTTGTGAGGTCAGGCACTGATGTCGGGGGAGGAGGCCTGGCTCTCAGTCTTCGCTCTAATTCATCCCAAAGGTGTTCTATGGGGTTGAGGTCAAGTTCCTCCACCCCAAACTGGCTCCTCCATGTCTTTATGGACCTTTTTTTTGCACTGGTGTGCAGTCATGTTGGAACAGGAAAGGGTTGAGTATGGGCAAGGACACAGGGGCCCCATGATCCCCTATTGCCTGGGGGCCCCATGAATTGTCAGTCCGCCCCTGTACATGCATCATATATGTGAAAAAGCATGTTTGAATGTTTGATGCTCCTATTTCTCTATGTACAGGGTTGGACAAAAATCTGGAAACACTACATGATTTACAGATGTGACAACAACATGTTTCGCTTTGAAAGTGGAAGTGATGTAACGTTCTTTTATTTCTGCTGTGTGATGAGACACCTAGCTAACAATTGGGAAACTTTACTTTCATCATTCACTGCATACACTGCTATTAAAACAGAGTCATGTCAGAGCTTACTGAGTTTCAGAGAGGGAAATTGTTGTCGTCGCCTCTGTGACTGAAGCTGCCATTTTATTTGCCGAGTCGTGAGGTACAGTGTCAAAGGTTATGGCTGCATATACAGTTTCCGTGAAAAGGTCATCTAATAAGTACAAGTGCAGTCAACATGGTCAACTGACCGAAAGAGACAAAAGGGCATTGTGCAGGATTGTGAAACCGAATAAGAAAATAATTGCTGTAAAAGTGACTGCAGAGCTCAGTCTCAGTCTTCCAAAGCCCATGTCCACAAAAACTGGGGAGGGAGCTCCATAAGCAAAACATTCATGGGTGAGCTGCAATTGCCAAACCGCTAGTGACCGATATTAATGCTCAAAAGATAGTGGCGCAACACCCAAAAATCATGGACTCTCAATCAAGAAAAGATTGTAATATGGTCCAATAAATCAAGCGTCACACTGTTCCCAACCACCGGACATGCTTATGCGTGGCAAACACCATCCCAAGCTTACAACCAGGACTGTCTTGTGCCAACAGTAAAGCATGGTGGCAGGACAGTCATGGTTTGGGCAGCCATACCTTGATGGGGGGCACATACTAGTGTGATGCATGTTGGGATTCTTCCACCAAAGTGGAGTTTGTTCATTAACTGGAAGTTCCACTCTTGCTCATCTGAACACCTCTTCTCTCCCTTCACAGGTAAACTTGCATCTATATTATTGCTGCTTTCTATCCATCTGCAGCCCTGTCCACATTATTGTGTTGTTTATTTTTTCTGTAGGTTTCTTACCTATATTATGACCAGGGGCGGACTGACCATTTGGAAACTCGGGCACTGCCCGAGGGCCTGGGGTCAGTAGGGGGCCCCATGAGATGCCCCTGGTACCTTTTTCATAGGCTTTTTTGAGTTTGGGCAAGGACACAGGGGCCCCATGATCCCCTATTGCCTGGGGGCCCCATGAGTTGTCAGTCTGCCCCTGATCGGAGGTGACTATACACAGCAGGCCTTGCAACTCTAAAAGGCCAAGTAATTGAAATGTATGCCTTAATAAGAAAGATAGAGGACCTTGACAGAACACACAGACACTGGATAAGAAAACTTACAGATTTGAAGTAAGCATGGCAAGAGCTGATTGGTCTACTAACCAAAAAATCTCTTAGGGCTCAATCACTGCATAATTGCATCTACTAAGAAACAAGCAGCAAGAGTGGAAACTTCCTATCTTCCTAGCTAGAGCCTTGAGGGTCCACAGGACCAAGGCAACTATTAGACGCATAAAGGATACTACGAACCACACTATTCAAAACCCACCCAATATTGCTTAAATCTTATAGAAATATTATATTTCATTATATATTAGAAGTAGGGAAGCTGCCACTTCCCCCAACCGCACACAATGGTAACAAGAGATACATGCATTCCTGAATAGGTCAGATATGCCATCTTTAGACAAAACCATGGTTAAATTGTTAGACTAACCCTTCACACTTGTGCAATTTCACACTGCACTGAAACAAATGAAGCCATTCAAAAGCTGATGGACTTCCTTCACACTACTTCAAACTTTTTTTGAAAATCCTGGTTCCACATGTGTTACAGCATTTAACACTCTAGACCAGCAATGGGCAAACTACGGCCCGCGGGCCGTATACGGCCCGGCGGACCTTTTAATCCGGCCCGGCGGACCTTTTAATCCGGCCCGCGGAGCGTGATACTGTCAGGATAGCTGTAAGGATGTGTGTAGGTGGGTCAGCGTGACGAACGTGAGGGGAGCTAGGCTCCTCTCACAGTCCACCCTGAAGACCGGAATGGCGCGGGAACACGGCGAGAGGAACGCGCGGAGCAAAGGTAAGTAAATTGACACAGGGGGGACTTGGGGACTTAATATGGGGGATGAATTAATATGGGGAATGAATTACTATAGGGGAGATGAATTACTATATGGGGGATGAATTACTATGGGGATGAATTACTATATGGGGGATGAATTACTATGGGGGATGAATTACTCTGGGGGATGAATTACTATATGGGGGATGAATTACTATGGGGGATGAATTACTATATGGGGGATGAATTACTATATGGGGGATTAATTACTATGCTTACTATGGGGGAATATTACTATACTTACTATGGATGACACATACACATCATCATCTACTCTTGGTCCGGCCCCCAATATATGAACCCATTGCGGCCCACAAGTCAAAAAGTTTGCCCACCCCTGCTCTAGACTAAACATACCTGTTGCCCTTTGCACCTCCCCCAAGAGGATAAACACTCCCAGGCCAACTAAAGACCAATCTCCCTACCTAATTTGAATTTAAAATGTTTCACCAAGATTCTGATTGCCTTCTCTCATGGTTGATCATGTGGATCACAAATGATCAAGTAAAGTTTGTCTCGAGCAAGGAAGACAATATAATGAAAACGATCAGTGCTATCTTATGGTCCAAAAGGCACTTGACAAAATAGTGTCAGATTATATTTTCTCTGTATTGAAATCTATTTACTTGTAAAGCAGAATGCTGGAATGGGTATATTTCAGTCCTTGTGCTGAAAAACAGAACAAACAAAACAGTGCTGTAGTGGCACTTGGTAAGGATACACCCTATCTCTTTACATTGTCACTTGAACCTTCTATCTTTATATTGTCACTTGAACTTTTCTTGGACAAAATTCAAGGCTCAACATTACTGAATAACACTTATACAGTAGCTGCATTTGCAGATCATGTGTTCTTCTTCATAAAAAAATCCTGTCTAGATCTATACCTTATCTCACACAAGCCTTGGAACAATATGGGAGATGTTAAATATGAAATCAGCTACTCCAAGCTGGCGGCTTTAAAAGTTAAGCCTTAGCCTCAAACAGTGACCTCCCTGATGGAAAGGCTTGACTTCACTTGATCCTGGTCATAAAAACTGTAGCACTCACTCCCTTAAGGGCCTCTGAATTTCATAGGTCCCCCTAAGCTCTGCACGAATAGGCAACATGCATATTCCACATCTTTACACACAGAGTCAGTAAAACAGTATTTGAGCTTGTTTTTGTTGTTTTTATTAAAGGATTAACTAGAGGTATATGGGATGCCCATGGAACTGTAAAACTTGAGGACAACTTCTTAGCAAACACTGTACAAAAATGTGGACCAAAAAGTAGCAACTGTCTCTTTAAGGAGCACTGATGTCCTTCCTCTTTCACCCAGCTGTCCTGAGGGTATTTATGGGTAAGGGATTCCAAGATCTGCAATTAAGTAGTCCCAGATGAAAACTAGTTGGGTATTGCACCTGACCACCCTCTTCCTTCTCTGGCCCTGGGGGTGTAGGAGTACTCACACTGTCCTGTTAGCTTGCTGGGTTTCAGCTGCTTTTAGGTCTTACGCTGGGCTGGGCTGGGCTAGGTCTTACGCTAGGTTGGTTCCTTCCCTGTTGACTAGGAAACTTGTGGCACAGTGGAAATCCTTCCATCTAGCACCAGCCTGTAGGTGGGGCCCCTACAAGGCTCCACACTCCAGCACTTTCTCTCAGTCTTCTCATCTTCCACCCTACTCCCCTGCTGCACAGGCTCTGCCACATGTAAGGGTTGCTCTTCACCGCCATGCCCGGCCTCCTGCCTGGGGATTAGCCAAGTTCTCTTAAACATAGAAATCTGGGCCTCCTTCCCTCCTCCACCCCTCTTCCATAAAGTTCCATCAGTTTCTAGAAGGGTGGGAATGCTTCAGATGCCCTGATCTGTAGAGCCTCCCAGTCTGTACTGAGGTTACCTCTCAACCTCACTCCCAGGCTGACTCATTCCAGGCTTCTAGGAAGTCTCTGACACACAAAAATTCTATCTAGCTAAACTAGAGGGTGCTACATAATAAATATTCAGGAATAAATCTTCCCTCAGACCCAGACATGCTATAGAGCAGGGGTTTCCAAACTTTCTAAACAATGGGCCAGTTTATCGTCCTTCAGATTTAAGGGGGGCTAGACTGTGGCCATTGGGAGTTAAAAATGTGCCAATGTCAGTGGGAGTAAACATGCCTCATCTTTGTTGTCATCGGGAGGAATAGCTCCCCATTGTTGGTGTCAGTGGGAGGAATAGCTCCCCATTGTTAGTGTCAGTGGGAGGAATTGTGCCCCATCATTGTTGCCATTGTGCCACATTTTTGGTGTCATTGGGATACATTCTGCCACATTGTTAATGTCACTGGTAGGAATTGTGCCCCATCACTGGTGTCATTGGGAGAAACTGTGCCCCTTCATTAGTATCAGTGGAAGGAATTATGCCTCATTGTTGATGTTAATCTATGAAATAGTGCTCTAAGGATAAAAGTGGCAGCGCAGTGGCTAAATGGTTAGCACTTCCGCCTGGCAGTACTAGGGTCGTTGGTTCAAATCCCAACCACGGCACCACCTGCCTGGAGTTTGCATGTTATACCTGTTGCCTGTGTGGGTTTCCTCTGGGTACCCTGGTTTCCTTCCACACTTCAAAGACATGCTGGTAGGTTAATTGGCTCCTGTCTAAATTGTGTATGAATGTTAGTTAGTGACCTTAGATTGTACACTCCTTGAGGGTTAGGGACTGAAGTGAATGTACAATATATATGTAAAGTGCTGCGTAAATTGACGGTGCTATATAAGTACCTGAAATAAATAAATAAAAGCAAGCAAAGGGCTGCATATGGGCCATGGTGTGGAGACCACTGCTACAGAGGGTCACATCAGATTTAAAGATATGGCATTTAGTTTCTATAGACTGACAGAATGGTGGGAATAAATAGTTTCTTCCCAGAGTTCTCTAAATATTTAAGTCAATTCCTACCGTTCTGCCATGTGGCTTCCTCAAAAAATTGGACAAAGATTTATTTCACTTTGTGCGGGAAGGTAAACAGCCTTAAATACAGAAAAGCATTCTAAAAGATGGCAAGGGGAAGGGACGCCTTGGATTCTCAGATATTAGCATATACTTAGCATGCCACCTCATGAAGCTGGTTAATTGGATGGTTCGTAAACATTCTAAGGCATGGGTGAAAATGGTCACAACCAGGCAGGGGTGGACTGACCATTTGGAAACTCGGGCTGGAAACACAGGTCAGTAGGGGGCCCCATGAGTTGCCCCTGGTACCACAGAGAAGTGTGCCCGAGCTGACAGGGAGGAGAACTGTTAGTAAACAAAATAGTTCTGCCCGTCAGAGATCCTCAGAAATCACCGGGTGTCAGCAAGTAATCACCAGCCAGGACCCGGTGATTGACACCCACGGGCGCAAATGGCGGAGCGGGTAAGGTGCTCACGCGCCTCGCATTCGCCCCCTACCAGGAAATGCAAAATCACATATATATCGTGATTTTACTCACTCGTGTCGCCCTGTAGCAGTATTTCTGCTACAGTGCAGTCGGGAATCGGTTAACCTCCCTGGAGGCAGGGGCGGGCTGACCATTTGGAAACTCGGGCACTGCCTGAGAGCCCGGGGTCAGTAGGGGGCCCCATGAGATGCCCCTGGTACCTTTTTCATAGGCTTTTTTGAGTTTGGGCAAGGACACAGGGGCCCCATGATTCCCTGATGGGGCCCCCTACTGATACCGGGCCCTCGGGCAGTGCCCGAGTGCTCAAATGGTCAGTCCACCCCTGGACTGACCACATTCAAGAGGCCAACTATAAAACCTATTGCATGGCCAGCACATGGCCACCTAGTAGCAATAAGAACATTAGTTAGAATCCCAACCACAGCACCACCGGCCTGGAGTTTGTATGTTCTCCCCGTGCCTGTGTTTCCTCCCACACTCCAAAGACATGCTGGTAAGTTAATTGTCTCCTGTCTAAATTGGCCCTAGTATGTGTATGTATGAAAGTGAGTTAGGGACCTTAGATTGTAAGCTCTTTGAGGGTTAGGGACTGATGTGAATGTACAATATATACCGTATATTGCCAAAAGTATTGGGCCCACCCTCCAAATCATTGGATTCAGGTGTTCCAATCCCCTCCATGGCCACAGGTGTATAAAATCAAGCACTTAGGTATGCAGACTGCTTCTTCAAATATTTTTGAAAGAATGTGTCGCTCTCAGGAGCTCAGTGACACCAAGCGTGGTCCCGTGATAGGTTGTCACCTGTGTAATAAGCCCATCCGTGACATTTCCTGGCTACTAAATATTCCATGCCAGGGGCGGACTGACCATTTGGAAACTGCCCGAGTGCCCGGGGTCAGTAGGGGGCCCCATGAGATGCCCCTGGTACCTTTTTCATAGGCTTTTTTGAGTTTGGGCAAGGACACAGGGGCCCCATGATCCCCTACTGTCCGGGGGCCCCATGAGTTGTCAGTCCACCCCTGTTCCAAGCTCAACTGTTAGTGGGATTATAACAAAGTGGAAGCAACTAGGAACAACAGCAACTCAGCCACCAAGTGGTAGCCCACGTCACATGACAGAGCGGGGTCAGCGCATGCTGAAGCGCGCAGTGTGCAGAAGTCGCCAACTGCCTGCAGAGTCAATAGCTAAAAAGACCTCCAAACTTGGTGTGGCCTTCAGATTAGCACAACAACAGTGCGTAGAGAGCTTCATGGAATGGGTTTCCATGGCCAAGCAGCTGCATCCAAGCCTTACATCACCAAGTGCAATACAAAGCATCAGGTGCAGTGGTGTAAAGCACGCTGCCACTGGACTCTAGAGCAGTGGAGAAGAGTTTTCTGTAGTTACCAATCACGCTTCTCTGTCTGGCAATCTGGTGGACTTGTCTGGGTTTGGCAGTGGCCAGGAGAACGGTACTTTCCTGACTGCATTGTGCCTATTGTATGGTATGTTTTTTAGGTTGTTTTTCAGGGGTTGGGCTTGGCCCCCTAGTTCCAGTTAGGGGAACTCTTAAGGCGTAAGCATACCAAGACATTTTGGACACTTTCATGCTCCCAACTTTGTGAGAAGAGTGTGGGGATGGCCCTTTCCTGTTCCAACAAGACTGCACACCAGTGCACAAAGCAAGGTCCATAAAGACATGGAGGAGCCAGTTTGGGGTGGAGGAACTTGACTGGCCTGCACAGAGTCCTGACCTCAACCCCATAAAACACCTTTGGGATGAATAAGAGCGAAGACTGCGAGCCAGGCCCCCTCCTCCGACATCAGTGCCTGACCTGACATATGTGCTTCTGGAAGAATGGTCCAACCTTCCCATAGACACCCTTCTAAACCTTGTGGACGGCCTTCCCAGAAGAGTTGAAGCTGTTATAGCTGCAAAGGGCGGGGCCAACTCAATATTGAACCCTACAAACCAGGGGCGGACTGACAACTCATGGGGCCTCTCCTCTGAAAGGGAGAGCAGAAATACTCTCTCTCTCACTTTGTCTCCTGGCAAAAAGGCACCAACCCTTAGCTCAACCCACTTTATAAAGGAACACCCATGTGACACTCCACCATACCGGAGGAACAGCCCTTAAGGGGACTTATACCTATCAACATAATTGACACATTCTGAGATGCCCCTACTAACATGTGTTTTTTCAACTTTAGTTGGCAAATGTTCTCTGCCCAACCATGGATGGAGAGAACATCCTGGTTGCAGGGGCGGACTGACAACTTATGGGGCCCCCGGGCAAAAGGGGATTATGGGGCCCTGTGTCTTTGCCCAAACTCAAAAAAGCCTATGAAAAAGGTACCAGGGGCATCTCATTTGGCCCCCTACTGACCCCAGGCCCTCGGGCAGTGCCTGAGTTCCAAATGGTCAGTCCGCCCCTGCTACGAACTGAGACTGGGATGCCATTAAAGTTCATGTGCGTGGAAAGGCAGGCAGTCCAATATTTTTTGGCAATATAGTGTGAGTAAAGCACTGTGTAAATTGACGGCGCTATAAAAGGAACCTGTTATAAATAAATTGAAACATATTATAAAATGTGGACAATCACAAGATACACAGCCAACGAATGGGAAGTCTTGACAACACCCTTGCCACAAAAAGGCAATTGCGGGAAGATGTAGCAGGTGGGTTCATTTTGCATACAATCCTTTAATTGTAGCCATGCCTCTATTTCTCTGGCATCTGAAAACAGTCCTTCATGTGCACATTTTTCAATTCACAAAATTGCCAAAAAATATCTGCCACCCCGGATGTGCCAACAGGTTAAACCGGCTGTGTTCTGACAATATGCAGAAAATAATTCTTCATTCCTAATAGATATGCACCCATAATTTTGGCGGCTCCTGCCACAAATGCCAGGGAATCCTCCATGCCAGCTCCGCGGGCCCATCTGTTCGGAGAAGCCTCGTATAAAAGGTTTTGTCCCTGAATGTCGCCGTGTTGTGTTAATTGGTAGGTCAGGTAAACAGATGTTTGTTTGGCTTCATGTACGATGAATAAAAATAGCAGAGGGTTAAAGAAAAGGAGCTCCATTAAAGCCGCTTAGCTGATTACATCTGCTGCTTTGCTCAGGGTCTGGGGGGAAATGATGAAAAGGTGGGTATGGGGGGGTGCAATTGGGAGGTGTTCCCAGCACGGGGAACTATCAGCTAAGTGATCTCTATCTGTAGAAATAAATCAAGTTACTTCACAGCTCATGCAGTAAACAGAATTGATGAAGACAGACCCCCTCGACACAGGAAAGTTATTATAGCATTCAGTTGGAAATATTATAGCACTCAAAGATCCCATATGTTCCCAGGTATTTAAGATTTCACAGGCACCGTGTGCACAGCTGTGCTAAATAATTGTGAAACCTTAGAGAAAAAAATTGGAGAAAAAATGCATTGTTAGCTCCCGCCCTTTCAAAGTCCTAAATAATGGACGTGCACTCACCAGCCATTTTATTAGGTACATCTTGCTGGTGCCAAGAAAATCTCCCCCACACCATGACACCACTTCCACCAGCATGAACCGTGGATACAAAGCAGGATAGATCCACCACACCATGACACCACCACCACCAGCCTGAACCGTGGATACAAGGCAGGATGGATCCACCACACCATGACACCACCACCACCAGCATGAATACAAGGCAGGATGGATCCACCACACCATGACACCACCACCAGCATCATGAATACGAGGCAGGATGGATCCACCACACCATCAAAACCAGCATGAACCGTGGATACAAGGCAGGATGGATCCACCACACCATGACACCACCACCACCAGCATGAACCGTAGATACAAGGCAGGATGGATCCACCACACCATGACGCCACCACCACCAGCATGGACCACGGATACAAGGCAGGATGGATCCACCACACCATGACACCACCACCACCACCAGCATGAACCATGGATACAAGGCAGGATGGATCCACCACACCATGACACCACCAGCATGAACCTTGGATACAAGGCAGGATGGATCCATGCTTTCATGTTGTTTATGCAAAATTATGACCCTACCATCTTAATGTCACAGCAACCAGTCTGTCCATTCTCCTCTGACCGCTGACACCAACAAGACATTTTCCTCCTGACGTTGCTGAGATCTTCTGAATGGACATGCACTCACCAGCCATTTTATTAGGTACATCTTGCTGGTGCCAAGAAAATCTCCCCCACACCATGACACCACCACCACCACCAGCATGAACCGCGAATACAAGGCAGGATGAATCGATGCTTTCATGTTGTTTATGCCAAATTCTGGCCCTACCATCTGAATGTCGCAGCAACCAGTCTGCCCATTCTCCTCTGACCTCTGACACCAACAAGACATTTTCCTCCTGATGTTGCTGAGATCTTCTGAATGGACATATAACAGCTGGGAATACTCACCTACATCAGAAAAATATTGAAGATTTTGGAGATTTGTTCAGTGTTGTACAATTGTGGAGATCTCATCTCACCTCTGATGTGTGTGTCTGATTCCTAAAGCCCACTTAGGAAATCACCTGATTGGGTGAGTGGGGGTGAATATTTGAACCACTACAGATGACTTTAATGGTTAGCACTTCCGCCTGGCAGTATTAGGGTTGTTGGTTTGAATCCCAACCACGGCACCACCTGCCTGGAGTTTGCATGTTCTCCCTGTGCCTGCGTGGGTTTCCGCCGGGTACTCTGGTTTCCTCCCACACTCAGGGGCGGACTGACCATTTGGAAACTCAGGCACTGTCCGAGCGCCTGGGGTCAGTAGAGGGCCCCATGAGATGCCCCTGGTACCTTTTATAGGCTTTTTTGGGTGTGGTTTGAGTGTGGGCGAGGACACAGGGGCCCCATGATTTCCTATTGCCAGGGGGCCCCATGAGTTGTCAGTCCACCCCTGCTTGCGCGTGTGGTGCACGTTCAGAAAGTGCACCAAAACTCCTGCATTCAGTTTGAGGTCGAGGACCACATCAGATGGCTCAGAGGGCCACGGGTTGACCTCCTCTGCCCTAGAAGGAGGGAGAAAGATGGAAGATAGCATAGCATTTCTAGCAGGATCAGCAAGCATATTCTGTACTTGCTGAAACTATCCTTAGCCTGTGAAGAGAAATCTAATGCAGCCAGCACATCCAAGGATTGATAAGCTGCAATATAATACACTCTTGTTCTTGGATTTCGAGATCCTTTAGAACTGGAATAGCTCCAAAACCTCTTGGAAAACAAAAGATCACTGAATATATCTTGATTATATCTGTCTGCTTCTGTTCCTTTATATTGTCCTAATGACCAGAGTCATACGTTTCTGTCCATATACACCGTGTTCCAAATTATTATGTAAATTCTATTTAAGTGTCACAAAGATTAAATATTTTGTTTTTCAGTGTAACTCATGGATGGCATTGTGTGTCAGGGCTCTTTTGATCACTGAAAACAATCTCGGACACCTGTGATAATTAAATTGGCCGGTGAGCCCAATTTAAGGAAAAACTACTAAAGGAGGGTGTTCCACATTATTAAGCAGAGCACCATTTTCAAGCAATATGGGGAAGATAAAGGATCTCTCTGCTGCCGAAAAGAGTGAAATAGTTCAATGCCTTGGACGAGGTATGAAAACATTCAATATTTCACGAAAATTTAAGCGTGATCATCACACTATTAAGAGATTTGTGGCTGATTCAGAGCACAGACGGGTTGGTGCAGATAAAGGCACATTGAGGAAGATTTCTGCCAGATCCATGCATCGGATCAAGAGAGCAGCTGCTAAAATACCATTACATAGCAGCAAACAGATATTTGAAGCTGCTGGTGCCTCTGGAGTCCCACGGACATCAAGGTGTAGAGTCCTCCAGAGTCTTGCAACTGTGCATAAACCTTCTATTCGGCCACCACTAACCAATGCTCACAAGCAGAAACGGCTGCATCGGGCAGAAAAATACATGAAGACTAATTTTCAAACAGTCCTGTTCACTGATGAGTGCCGTGCAACCCTGGATGGTCCAGATGGATAGAATAGTGGATGGTTGGTGGACGACCACCCTGTTCCAACAAGGCTGCGACGTCAGCAAGGCGGTAGTGGAGTCATGTTTTGGGCCAGAATCATGGGAACAGAGGTGGTCGGCCCCTTTAGGGGCCCCGAAGGTGTAAAGATGACCTCTGCAAAGTATGTGGAGTTTATGACTGACCACTTTTTTCCCTGGTACAGAAGGAAGAACTATGCTTTCCGTAATAAAATCATCTTCATGCATGACAATGCACCATCTCATGCTGCAAAGAATACCTCTGCATCAATGGCTGTTATGGGGATAAAAGGAGAGAAAGTCATGGTGTGGCCTCCATCCTCTCCTGACCTTGTAGTGGATTGTGATTGACAGTCCACGTTTTATTAGATGATCAGTAAAATGACAATTTTATAGTCTTGCTACTGTCTGTTTCTGGCTCTTTAAATTCCTTACTCTCAAGTAAACAATCAGATATAGGTTGACAGAACAATGATGATAATTAAGATGGCGCCTTCATCCGAAGTCTCACCCTTGGTGACTCATTAGGAGAAAAGTATCTTTTAATGTAAACAACCCCCATAAAAGGGAATGAGTCTCTTTGGGGACAATGATTGGAAGATATCAACACAGATGGACGAACACGCAGAAACCCAGTGGACTTTTCACCCAATCAATGTATATGCTTTGCCTGCATCATATGCCCTATAAATGATACTGTTAGTTCCTCAATAAAACAGAATTTTAGGAAGTTGGCAAACTGCGAAGTGTCAGTGTCTTACTTCCACGTGCAGGTATTCTCATATTAATTTGGCTCACTGGTAGATCACGGTAAATGGTCTGTAAGTGACCGAGTCCAAGACATTTGGCGCCCAACATGGGGCCCGGGTTCTGAACACCGGCTCAGCCCGAACCAGGGTGGATGAGGGTTACCGTGGAGCATTCCAGACGTGGAGACTGATCACCTCCGAAAACGGTAAGTGAATTTTTATGTCTAATAATTCCTTACCTGCGTAGTCTGGAATTGCCCAGCGGGACTACTCACCCGTCTGACTGTCCGTTGATCAGCAAAGTGACAGGTATACTTGCCCGGGGCTCCTTTGAACCCACCTGTCAGTGTAACGTCATCTACCAGTGTGATATGTCTTGTCTTTTGTGTTGTCTGTGTGTACCAGTGTGATTGGTTGGGTTGTTGTTGATGCGCCTGTGAGGGAGGGGAGAATTACGGCAAAATATTCCTCGTCAGGAGTGGACAGCATACACCCTGATTTGAGAGAGGGTGCCGGGAACTTGCAGTCGCAGTGATGGTGACTGACGAGGGGAACTCGTAGTCACAGTAATGGTGGCTCAAGGGAAATAACCACAGCCAGGGATTGGTCTTGTGGGGAGAAAAGGAAAAAAAAAAAAAAAAAAAACATTTTACTCCCGACAGGCGTGTCTGAAATACTATGTCATGATCACACTGTGTATGTGGATTAATGTTTGGTGTACACGAAAGAGTGAGGATTGGTGAAAGTAGTACAGTGACAATCGTAGCTCCTGATATATTGGTTTACAGGGTTAATGTATATTATTCTCAGTGAAGGTAGAAGGAAAGAGTACCTGGATCCACGCCTCTCACTGCAAGAAAGTTGTACCCCCAGAAGACAACTAGAAACATGAGACTATACACATATATCCTTTTGTATGTGCTTTTGGGAATGGGTAGGGGACAAAGAGTGGCAATCACAAGGGAAGGTGGGACACCCGAACAGAGTGGCCTGATAACATTTTGGTACAATTCTTCCAACACCCGTGTGGCCACTTTTGCCTTTGACTTCTGCTTCATAGCGCCTTGTCCGAAACAACCTTGGCAGTGTACTACGTATCAGGATCACTCCAGTAGTATATATATATGTGTGACGGATGACTATTGGGGAGACAAATGCAGATACTGGGGCTCAGTAGGATGGGATACGGGGCCTGACTGGGGGTATAGACCGCTAAGTGCTTTAAACCGCAAAGATAAAAATGGGAAGAGCCTAATTGATAGATTGACTATATTTAAAAAAGGCACATGTTCATATGAAAACCCAACAGAGAGAACTATGCCACTCACCCTCACCATAGAGAACCCCAGCCCAGGAGATGAGGGGCTTTACTGGTTGGGATACTGGGGACATGGGGGAGTGATGGCAAAATTCTGGATAAGGGATATGTATAGATCAAACCGATGGAAATCTTCCAGAGATACTGCTCCCACCTATAACCCACTTATGCCAAAGATCAAAACGTTGGCAGAGATGGTGGCCATAGCAAACCCTACATACGAAGATACTATAGCAGTAGAAACCGACCTCTCAGACACTAATCTGTGGTTAAAATGGATGAGATACAATGCAAACTCGCATAATAAGTCCAACTGCTATGTGTGTGGGCATGCCAGACCACATCTGGGGACGGTGCCACTAACCCTACCAGATTCCATAGAGGAGTGTGTCTTAAGCCTGTATACTAACATCTCTACGAACCAGTATTTATGTGAGGACTGGAAGAAGCGTTACCCCTTAATCCAAGGAGACGAAAAGGCCCCAAATGGTTTAACTATATATCCCGGTAATTATACCTGCTATGCCAACTATGAGGGAGGAGGAAGGTTCCTGGGGAACTTCACAAAGGGATTCTGTGCTGCTTATAGTACAGCCTGGTCAGATCTAACCCAGAACCAGGTCATGTCATTGGGGGATATATTCTGGATCTGTGGTGATCAGAAGATTAGGACCCGACTGATAGGGAAATGGAGAGGGGAATGTACCCTTGCCAATGCCATAATGCCATTGCACATCCTCTCAGATCCATTACTTAAGGGGCCGCCCAACCCCCCCCATTCAACCAAGCACAAACGAAGTGCCCCACAAGGGAGTTTTGACCCCCATGTCTATATAGATGTGATAGGAGTCCCAAGGGGGGTACCCGATGAATTCAAGGCCAGAGACCAGGTGGCCACGGGATTTGAATCCCTATTCCTCTTCATCACTGAGAACAAGAATGTAGATTGGATAAACTACATCTACTATAATCAACAACGGTTTGTAAACTACACACGAGATGCCCTAAAGGGGATAGCAGAGCAGTTGGAGGCTACTTCTAACATGGTCTTTCAAAATCGTATGACACTCGATATGTTATTAGCTGAAAAAGGGGGGGTTTGT
Source organism: Staurois parvus (assembly GCF_062004578.1). NCBI lineage: Eukaryota > Metazoa > Chordata > Amphibia > Anura > Ranidae > Staurois > Staurois parvus. The sequence continues at coordinate 1,389,771 of NW_028318840.1, forward strand.
AAAATGATACCAAAGACCATGACCTGCTGTACGTATATCCCAGATAACACAGGCCCAAATGGGAAGGTGACACTGGCCATCAAGAGGTTGGAGGACCTGTCAAATGAGCTTAAGGAAAACTCTGGTATTACACATCCCTGGGATCAGTGGTTTGGATGGCTGAGTGGCTGGCAGAAAGCCCTCGCCCAAGCAGGGGTGGTTATCCTGGATATTATCATTCTAATGGCAGTAGTCGCCTGCTGTGTGATCCCTTGCATTAAGAGGCTAATAGGGAAAGCTGTGAACGAGATCTCCCCTACATTCCTGAACTATAACAATGTTGAACTCCCCCCCCCCCGTGAAGAAAGGGAATCCTATACTCCCTTACAGACCATGGCCCCTGATCATCATATTTCAGACTTATAAAAAAAAAAAGGGAATGCTACAAATTTCCCCCCCCTAACAGACAACTATAAGCAGGGAAAGACAGCGCCTGACTGTGGCCTTCTCAGGACACATCGAGACTCTAGGGATGGATTAGCCACTCAGGGGCTCTATATGCGTCTTAAAAGAGTTCCAGAAGGAGGGCCACCAGGCAGTTAGGACATCAGAAGACATAGGGACAGTCAGGAATAAAATAGCCATTTTAAGGGGGGATTGTAGTGGATTGTGATAGACAGTCCACATTCTATTAGATGATCAGTAAAATGACAATTTTATAGTCTTGCTACTGTCTGTTTCTTGCTCTTTAAATTCCTTACTCTCTTAAGTAAACAATCAGATATAGGTTGACAGAACAATGATGATAATTAAGATGGCGCCTTCATCCGGAGTCTCACCCTTGGTGACTCATTAAGAGAAAAGTATCTTTTAATGTAAACAACCCCCATAAAAGGGAATGAGTCTCTTTGGGGACAATGATTGGAAGATATCAACATGGATGGACGAACACGCAGAAACCCAGTGGACTTTTCACCCAATCAATGTATATGCTTTGCCTGCATCATATGCCCTATAAATGATACTGTTAGTTCCTCAATAAAACAGAATTTTAGGAAGTTGGCAAACTGCGAAGTGTCAGTGTCTTACTTCCACGTGCAGGTATTCTCATATTAATTTGGCTCACTGGTAGATCACGGTAAATGGTCTGTAAGTGACCGAGTCCAAGACAACCTCAATCCTATTGAGAACCTTTGGAGCATCCTCAAGCAAAAGATCTATGAGGGTGGGAGGCAGTTTACATCCAAACAGCAGCTCTGGGAGGCTATTCTGACATCTTGCAAACAAATTCAAGCAGAAACTGTCCAAAAACTCACAAGTTCAATGGATGCAAGACTTGTGAAGCTGCTATCAAATAAGGGGTCCTATGTTACAATGTAACGTGACCGGTTCAAATGTTTAAAAAGTTAAAATGTTGTTAAAAGTTTGATTGAAATAGCTTTTGATTTCAGTAAATATGCTGCAAATACAACAAATGACAATTTTCAGTTCTTTACAACCTATAAAGTGTTTTGAAACTTACTGTGCGTAATAACTTGGAACAAAAATCCTGTTATCATTAGGAGGTTTGTTCAATAAAATGTGAATTGTACTCTTAATAGTTGATAACATGAGAATTATGCTGTTATTTACATCAATTATTTAGGTAAATGAGAAAAATATCATTTGCATAATAATTTGGAACACGGTGTAGTAATGCTGTGATTTATAAACTTGATGGACAGGACGGGGAAAGTCCAAGGTGGATATAAACCAAGGCAGTGGTCGGTAAGCCGCGGCTCGCGAGCCACATGCGGCTCTTTACAAACTTAAATGCGGCTCTTCTGTGTGCCGGGCGCCCGCTCCCCTCCCTCCTCTCGGGCGGTTGCCCCCTCCCCTCCCTCCTCTCGGGCGGCCGCCCCAAAAGTCAGGACTATGGGGGATGAATTACTATATGGGGGATGAATTACTATGGGGGATGAATTACTATATGGGGGATGAATTACTATGGGGGATGAATTACTATATGGGGGATGAATTACTATGGGGGATGAATTACTATATGGGGGATGAATTAATATGGGGAATGAACTACTATGGGGGATGAATTACTATGGGGGATGAATTACTATATGGGGAATGAATTACTATATGGGGGATGAATTACTATATGGGGGATGAATTACTATATGGGGGATGAATTAATATGGGGAATGAATTACTATGGGGGATGAATTACTATGGGGGATGAATTACTATATGGGGGATGAATTACTATGGGGGATGAATTACTATGGGGGATGAATTACTATGGGGGGTGAATTACTATGGGAGAAGAATTACTATATGGGGGATGAATTACTATATGGGGGATTAATTACTATGGGGGATGAATTACTATGGGGGATGAATTACTATATGGGGGATGAATTACTATGGGGGATGAATTACTATATGGGGGATGAATTACTATATGGGGGATGAATTACTATGGGGGATGAATTACTATATGGGGGATGAATTACTATGGGGGATGAATTACTATATGGGGGATGAATTACTATGGGGGATGAATTACTATATGGGGGATGAATTACTATATGGGGGATGAATTACTATGGGGGATGAATTACTATATGGGGGATGAATTACTATGGGGGATGAATTACTATGGGGGATGAATTACTATATGGGGGATGAATTACTATGGGGGATGAATTACTATATGGGGGATGAATTACTATATGGGAGATGAATTACTATGGGGGATGAATTACTATATGGGGGATGAATTACTATGGGGGATGAATTACTATGGGGGATGAATTACTATATGGGGGATGAATTACTATATGGGGGATGAATTACTATGGGGGATGAATTACTATATGGGGGATGAATTACTATGGGGGATTAATTACTATGGGGGATGAATTACTATATGGGGGATGAATTACTATGGGGGATGAATTACTATATGGGGGATGAATTACTATATGGGGGATTAATTACTATGGGGGATGAATTACTATATGGGGGATGAATTACTATATGGGGGATGAATTACTATGGGGGATGAATTACTATATGGGGGATGAATTACTATGGGGGATGAATTACTATATGGGGGATGAATTACTATGGGGGATGAATTACTATATGGGGGATGAATTACTATGGGGGATGAATTACTATATGGGGGATGAATTACTATGGGGGATGAATTACTATGGGGGATGAATTACTATATGGGAGATGTATTTTCAGTTTTAAAAGTGTGGCTCTCAAAATAAATTTCAATCGTGGTTTTGGCGAGATTTGGCTCAGTTGAAAAAAAAGGTTGCCCACCACTGAACCAAGGTGACAGTCTGCAGCTACAACTCATATCATCTCAACAAGTACAAACATTCGTCATCTACCCGCCTTAGCCAAGCCTGGTAATATATGGCTGCCAAGGGATCAGCGGTGCATTGACATTGTGAAATACATATAATACCCAATTGTTCAAAAATAGAATTAGCATCATAAAAACATGCAAATCTGACCCTTCTGTATGGTCCGTTTCATGTTAGTTTTTGTAAAATTTTGGTTCAAAGGTTTTTTTGCTACTAAAAAAAGAAAGCAACAAAAGCAGTGGATGCCATTATTTAGGGCCATGCCAAAAACAATATGACATTTCTGTCATAGAAAGCTTTAATTAGGGCCCCTTAATAAGCAAGATGAATATGGAATCTCTAATACCTAAACTAGGTCAGAGTTTAATGAGAAACATGCTTTTTGAATAATACGTTGGATCTTTAAACAGCAGTAAGTCTTGGAAAACAGTAATTGCTGTGCTCAGGAATAACATCAATGACCTGAATTACAAGTAAACAAGCTAGTAGCCTTTAGCCAGATACAATACGTACGTACGGCATTCACTGGCGAAAGCATTGCAGCCACTAAAGAGAATGCGGTGCAGAGGTGACATTTATGAGACATTTCATATACACAAGAATGCGGCCTATATACAGAGGGGAAAATAACGATTTGATCCCCTGCAGATTTTGTAAGTTTGCCCACTTGCAAAGAAATGAAGGGTCTATCATTTTTATCATAGGTGTATTTTAAATGATAGCGACAGAATATCAACCAAAAATCCAGAACAAACAAACAATACAAATTTTCTAAATTGAGTTGCAGTTCAGTAAGTAAAATAAGTATTTGATCCCCAAGCAAAACATGACTTATGAAGGCCATAAATGGGTCGAAAATCAGCCGTTTTAAAAAACAAAACAAAAGAAAAATTGGTCGTTCGATCGACCTATATTACCACCAACGGTAAAAAAATTGGCCGATTATCATCCCGTCTATGGCCGGCATTTAACCCCATAATTACTTCTGTCCCTTGCAGAGAGCTCCGCTATTATATTTTACATGAAAATGTCTTGCGGTTGCAACAATGTATCCATTTGTATCCATTTCGGATACAGATGGTTTTATTCGGATACAAATAGATACATTGTTGCAACCTCAATACTTTTCATATAAAATATATAGCCGACTGGAATTCTTCTTCTTTTTCTACTTCTTTTTCATCTTTTCTTCTTCTTCTTTTTCCCCTTCTTTTCCTTCTTTTTCTTCTATCTTCTTATTCTTCTTCTTCCTCTTTTTCTTCTTCTCTTTTTTTTCTTTCTTCGTCTTCTTTTTCTTCTTCTTCTTATTTTTCTTCTCTTCTTTTCTTTCTTCTTCTTCTTCTTCTTCTTCTTTCTCCTCTTCTTCTTCTTTTTCTTCTTTTTCTTCTCTTCTTCTTCTTCCTCTTCTTTTTTCTTTCTTCTTCTTCTACTTCTTTTTCTACTTCCTATTTTCTTCTTCTTCTTTTTTCTCCTTCTTTTTCTACTTCTCTTTTTCTTCTTTTTCTTCTATCTTCTTATTATTCTTCTTCCTCTTTTTCTTCTTCTTTTTCTTCTTCTCTTTTTCTTCTTTCCTCTCTTCTTCCTCTTCTTTTTTCTTCTTCTTCTTCTTCTTATTTTTCTTCTTCTCTTTTCTTTCTTCTTCTTCTTTTTCTTCTTCTTCTTTCTCCTTTTTCTTCTCTTCTTCTTCTTCCTCTTCTTTTTTCTTTCTTCTTCTTCTACTTCTTTTTCTGCTTCCTATTTTCTTCTTCTTCTTCTCTTCTTCCTCTTCTTTTCTTCTTCTTCTTCTTGCAGGTCACGGCTCATGCGCAGATTTTTTTATCGGAAATACAATTGGCCGATTTGCCCATAATTGCCGGGAGAATCGGCCGATCGTCAAAATCTGCCGTGAATTTTCCAACATGTCTGATAAAAAAACTGTGCAAAAAGCCCGAAAAACGGCCGACCAATTAACCCACTAACGGTGCTAATCGGCCGCTTTTCGCCCCGTCTATGGCCGGCATTAGTACTTGGTGGAGAAACCCTTGTTGGCAAGCACGCAGGTAAGACGTTTCTTATAGTTGGTTACCAGGTTTGCACACATCTCAGGAGGGATATTGGTCCACTCTTCTTTACAGATCTTCTCAAAATCCTTAAGGTTTCTTGGCTGTCGCTTGGCAACTTGAAGTTTCAGCTCCCTCCATAAACTTTCTATAGGGCGCCAGCGTGGAATGACACACACACGGAGAGCGGTTGCAACTACACAGTGTACTGGAGGAACCATATGCAGATGATCCTGGTGTCTGACACTGAAAAGTTTTTGGACAAGCAATTTAGTGATACTGCATAATTTTTATTCGTGGGTGGACTTTATCTATCTCCACCTTGATGTTGGGATTACCAGACTGCTCTGTGGAGAGTGTGCACAGGATATATCCCATATGTTTGACATCAGAATGTGGATAGATTTGCTGTCTGCCTCTTTTGTCAGTGAGTTACTTAGAGGTCTAATTGTGTGGGATACGAGGGGATTTGGCCGTGTGTGCGAATGTTCATCTAGGACCATTTTAACCGCTGTGTGGATGCTGCTACTCTTTATGTCAACTCTAGATGTCAACTCATGTTGACATCTAGGGCATTGGACTTCTTTATCTCCAACTCTTTTGAGGTCCTGAGGAAGCTAATAAGCACAAAGTGTCAACCTCTATTTTTTTTTTTTTTTTTACTTTATTGTGTTTGTATATATCAAACTGGTCCACACACTCTGATTAGACACCCTTGATATTCCCTTGACATCACTGAGAATGTAGCATATCCACTTAGTAGAGACCAATAACATCACTGAGAATGCAGCCTATACCTTGTCTAGAGACAAATGACATCACTGAGAATGCATCCTATACATTTCCTAGAGACCAATTACAGAATTGGGAAAGCAGCCTATCAACTTACAAGAGACCAATGGCATCCCTGAAAATGCAGCCTATCCAATTACTAGAGACCAATGACATCACTGAGAATGCACCCTATCCACTCACTAGAGACCAATGACATCACTGAGAATGCACCTTATACTGTATATTGCCTACAGACCAATGACATCATAGGGAATGCAGCCTGTCCACTTACTATAAACCAATGTCATCACTGAGAAAGCAGCCTATACATTCTCTTGAGACCAATGACATCACTGAGAATGCAGCCTATCCAATTACTAGAGATTAATGACATCACTGATAATACAGTCTATACATTGCCTAAAGACTAATGACATCACTGAGAATGCAACCTATACATTGCCTAGAGACCAATGACATCACTGAGAATGCAACCTATACATTGCCTAGAGACCAATGGCATAATTGGGAAACAGTCTATCCACTTACTAGAGACCAATGACATCCCTGAAAATGCAGCCTATCCAATTACTAGAGATCAATGACATCACTGAGAATGCAGCCAATACTGTATATTGCCTAGAGACCAATGACATCATTGGGAATGCACCCTATCCTCTTACTAGAGACCAATTACATCAATGAGAAATCAGCCTATACATTCTCTTGAGATCAATGACATCACTGAGAATTCAGCCTATCCAATTACTAGAGATCAATGACAATGCAGCCTATACATTGCCTAGAGACCAATGACATCACTGAAAATGCAGCCTATACATTTCATAGAGACCAATGACATAATTGAGAATGCAGCCTATCAACTTACTAGAGACCAATGAAATCACTGAGAATGCTGCCTATATTGCCTACAGACCAATGACATTATAGGGAATGCAGCCTATTCACTTACTAGAGACCAATGACATCCCTGAAAATGCAGCCTATCCAATTACTAGAGATCAATGAAATCACTGAGAATGCAGGCTATACATTGCCTAAAGAACAAAGACATCACTGAGAATGCAGCCTATCCAATTACTAGAGAAAAATGACATCATTGATAATACAGCCTATTCATTGCCTATAGACCAATGACATAATTAGAAAAGCAGTCTATCTACTTACTAAAAACCAATGACATCACTGAGAAAGCAACCTATACATTCTCTTGAGACCAATAACATCACTGAGAATGCAGCCTATCCAATTACTAGAGATCAATTACATCACTGATAATACAGCGTATACATTGCCTAGAGACCAATGCCATCACAGATAATGCAGCCTAACCACTTACTAGAAACAAATGACATCACTGGGAATGCAACCCATACTTTGCCTAGAGACCAATGACACCATTAGGAATTCACCCTATCCAATTACTAGAGATCAATGACATCACTGATAATACAGCGTATACATTGCCTAAAGACCAATGACATCACAGATAATGCAGCCTAACCACTTACTAGAAACAAATGACATCACTGGGAATGCAACCCATACTTTGCCTAGAGACCAATGACACCATTAGGAATTCACCCTATCCACTTACTAGAGACCGATGACATCACTGTTTACGCCTGTTTATTCCTAATTTGTGTGAGTTGCCAGTTTGTCAGTTTTAATAAATACTATTGCTTTAATGCTGCACTTAGTCTGACGGCCCTCTGTGTTCCTTTGTATATATATTTACAGAGTTCCCAGCTTCACTCTATAGGGTGCTGCTGCCTATGGTGCATGATCAGGGGCGGACTGACAACTCATGGGGCCCCCGGGCAATAGGGGATCATGGGGCCCTGTGTCCTTGCCCAAACTCAAAAAAGCCTATGAAAAAGGTACCAGGGGCATCTCATGGGGCCCCCTACTAACCCCGGGCCCTCGGTCAGTGCCCGAGTTTCCAAATGGTCAGTCCGCCCCTGTGCATGATACTACTGGCCCAACTACCTGTAGGACATTGGACTTTTTTACGGACTTTCCTGCATGATACTTTTTTCTGTCAGGACTGAGCAATTTTTTAATTCCTTCTGCACCTTCAACCTTTGTTTTCACTGAGAATATATCCTATCCACTTACTAGAGATCAATGACATCAATGAGAATGCAGCCTATCCACCTCGTAGAGACCAATGACATCTCTGAGAACTCAGCCTATATATTGCCTAGAGACCAATGACATCTCTGAGAACTCAGCCTATATATTGCCTAGAGACCAATGACATCTCTGAGAACTCAGCCTATACATTGCCTAGAGACCAATGACATCGCTGAGAACTCAGCCTATACATTGCCTAGAGACCAATGACATCGCTGAGAACTCAGCCTATACATTGCCTAGAGACCAATGACATCTCTGAGAACTCAGCCTATACATTGCCTAGAGACCAATGACATCTCTGAGAACTCAGCCTATACATTGCCTAGAGACCAATGACATCTCTGAGAACTCAGCCTATACATTGCCTAGAGACCAATGACATCTCTGAGAACTCAGCCTATGCATTGCCTAGAGACCAATGACATCTCTGAGAACTCAGCCTATACATTGCCTAGAGACCAATGACATCTCTGAGAACTCAGCCTATACATTGCCTGGAGACCAATGACATCGCTGAGAACTCAGCCTATACATTGCCTAGAGACCAATGACATCTCTGAGAACTCAGCCTATACATTGCCTAGAGACCAATGACATCACTGAGAACGCAGCCTATACATTGCCTAGAGACCAATGACATCTCTGAGAACTCAGCCTATATATTGCCTAGAGACCAATGACATCGCTGAGAACGCAGCCTATATATTGCCTAGAGACCAATGACATCTCTGAGAACTCAGCCTATATATTGCCTAGAGACCAATGACATCTCTGAGAACTCAGCCTATACATTGCTTAGAGACCAATGACATCTCTGAGAACTCAGACTATATATTGCCTAGAGACCAATGACATCGCTGAGAACTCAGCCTATACATTGCCTAGAGACCAATGACATCTCTGAGAACTCAGCCTATATATTGCCTAGAGACCAATGACATCTCTGAGAACTCAGCCTATACATTGCCTAGAGACCAATGACATCTCTGAGAACTCAGCCTATATATTGCCTAGAGACCAATGACATCTCTGAGAACTCAGCCTATATATTGCCTAGAGACCAATGACATCGCTGAGAACGCAGCCTATATATTGCTTAGAGACCAATGACATCTCTGAGAACTCAGCCTATATATTGCCTAGAGACCAATGACATCTCTGAGAACTCAGCCTATATATTGCCTAGAGACCAATGACATCGCTGAGAACGCAGCCTATATATTGCCTAGAGACCAATGACATCTCTGAGAACTCAGCCTATATATTGCCTAGAGACCAATGACATCGCTGAGAACGCAGACTATATATTGCCTAGAGACCAATGACATCTCTGAGAACTCAGCCTATATATTGCCTAGAGACCAATGATATCACTGAGAATGCAGCTTATACTTTACCTAGAAACCAATGGCATCACCAAAAATGCAACCTATACATTTATATATGAAATCACTGAGAATGCAGCTTATTCATTGATTACTGACTAGTGACGTAATCGAGAATGTAGCTTCTATCCATTCATTCAGAGACAGTATATGGAATAAAATAACTGTAAGTTAGCACACATCAATTAAAATACAATACCCATTAAAGTCGTATCACAATCCTCCCCCTGAAGTACCAATATAATATATCAACCGACTTAAAATACACCCAAAGTCCAAATAAATGTCCCAAATCGTAAAAAATTGTTCAAATTACATCCAGATCTTGATGAATAGGTACCCACTTGTACACAATGAAGATGAATCCCAAATGCTTTTCATATACCTCAAAAAACGAAGAAGAAAAATCTAGACATAGTGTATTATCTTAGGTCTCAAAGACAGTGCCACACGTGCAGAATGCAAACACTAAAGTGCCACAGCAATCGTGTAAAATTATACTCAATATACACCACTGCAAACCATATAGTAAAAGTGCATAATTACCCTAAATTCAATATAATCAACATGTAATCCAAAATTTTAGGCATGGAATATACTCAGATTGACATCCTCTTCTCCCGACACTTCCCTTAGACCTCACAAACAGACCAGGGATCAGCGTATGAATCAAATAATATACAAATTTTATTGTAGCCACTTACATTATAAACCAATAAAAACAGCTTCCTGGTCCTGACGATGTGTATACAGCCATATTGTGGTAACAAACAGCTTCCGGATTATAAAGAAGTACATAACTTCTCACCGTTTTTTGGGGGATTTTTGCTCACCGTTCTTGTGATCATTTTGACCTCACGGGTGAGATCTTGCGTGGAGCCCCAGATCGAGGGAGATTATCAGTGGTCTTGTATGTCTTCCATTTTCTAATTATTTCTCCCACAGTTGATTTGTTCGCACCAAGCTGCTTGCCTATTGCAGATTCAGTCTTCCCAGCCTGGTGCAGGTCTACAATTTTGTTTCTGGTGTCCTTTGACAGCTCTTTGGTCTTCACCATAGTGGAGTTTGGAGTGTGACTGTTTGAGGTTGTGGACAGGTGTCTTTTATACTGATAACAAGTTCAAACAGGTGCCATTGATACAGGTAATGAGTGCAGGACAGAGGAGCCTCTTAAAGAAGAAGGTACAGGTCTGTGAGAGCCAGAAATCTTGCTTGTTTGTAGGTGACCAAATACTTATTTTCCACCATAATTTGCAAATAAATTCTTTCCAAATCAGCCAATGTGATTGTCTGGATTTTTTTTCTCATTTTGTCTCTCATAGTTGAGGTCTACCTATGATGCCAATTACAGGCCTCTCTCATCTTTTTAAGTGGGAGAACTTGCATAATTGGTGACTGACTAAATACTATTTGCCCCACTGTATATTCCGCCACAATACTTCCAAACACTGACACTTCAGCTCTAGAAGGGTGCCAGGAGTATACTAAGAGTCCCAGGAATACAGACCACCATGCGCTCCAGAATCCAAAATGGCTGCCACGGCACTTCCGGGAACATCAATACATCACTACGTCACTACGTCACGTGCCCCGGACGCGTTTCGTCACTTCCGGACTTTGTCAAGAAAGTATATGGAATGTCAGTGAGTGCTATGGATGTGTAGAAAGGTATAAGCTGCTAGCACAGTGGTTCTCAACCTGTGGGTCGTGACCCCTTTGGGGGTCGAACGACCCTTTCACAGGGGTCCCCTAAGACTATCAGAAAACACATATTTCCGATGTGTAAAGAGCAGCTACTGTGTAGAAAGCAGCTGCTGTGTTGAAAGCAGCTACTCTGTTAAAAGCAGTTACTGTGTTGAAAGCAGCAGTATTGGAGGTAAAACGACACTCATGAATTATAATTACTGGGTAAATAATTTTATGGTTGGGGGTCACCACAACATGAGGAACTGTATTAAAGGGTCACGGCATTAGGAAGGTTGAGAACCACTGTGCTAGCACTAAAGGACCGCCTTTGGTATCCTCCTCAGTGAATGAAATATAAAAGCGCTGCACCTTTTATATTTCATTCATTAGAGACAGGTGATGACACTGAGAACACGGGCAAATCTACAAAAAATGCAGTCCAACCAGTCACCAGAAACCAGAGAAATCATTGAGACATTTCATATTCCAGGGGAGTCTTAACCATCACGACCCTTGCAGTTGCTGTTTGCTAAAGGTGCCATCTTGGAATACTAATCCATATTGACAATATGCTTTCCCCATCTCACTGCCCTGCCAAAATCGTGTCTCTGGATCATTCCATTACACAGCTTTCATGCTATTGATGAATCGCTAAGTTTCATTGCCGCTTTTGTAATGATGCAATGGTCATTTTCATATCTTAATAAAAGAAAAATTGGATTACACACTCTACTGAGCAAGCATGACATGACTTCTCCTAGTATATGCATTGTAAGGTGCAATAAAAAAAATAAGCAGGCACACAACCGCTGGGAAATGCCTGTTCAATCCCAGTTCCACTTGAGCGCACAGCCCTGCACCGGAAATGAGTTAAGTTGCAGATATACTGGAGTGCTCAGAGCTCGGAAAGGTGCAGATCGCTGATTTCTTCCTAATTAAAAATAACTGATAACATTGCTAGACAACCAGATGGCAGAGTCAATTTTTTTTTTTACTGTACCTGCTTAGAGGAAGAATATGTTAAACAGTTGACATTCCACAAGGGTAGACTGATGGTATCTAGAAGGAAGCTGAAAAAAGAATATATAAAAGTTAGCTTTCAGATTCAATGCATTTTATCGCTAAATCGCGGCGCACCGAAGAGAACAAGGACCCCTTTTGTTTGTTTTCCGACAGCCAAGTCCTGACTATCAGATCCGATATTTTATGAACTGGTTAATGTATTCACGGGCAGTAATGTCAATTAAGATATGCTAATGCCACCTAACAAATGTTCAGGCAACTTGCATTTGTCACCCTGAAATATAACGGTACACTAATATGATTTGTTAAAGCGATAGAATAGGTTATACAATTATGACTGCTAATTACGAGAAAGACATAAGCAGGTTGGCTGTACATTATGGGCTTAGCGAAGCGTGGGCACCATCATATGTGTATGTCACGGGTGCCCACTGGAGTGAGCCAAGGACTCTGTAATGTTTTCCCCACGTCTGGCTATTTACTCTACAGGAAGACCCAATGGAAATAAATGCTCAGGGCTCAGGGCTTTAGCTTTCTCAGCTATGCACATGGAGAAGATACAATTATATAAATAATCCTATCAGTGTGGGTCCATGTTTTATTTTATATATTAAAAAAAATATATATATATACAGTATATATATATATATATATATATACATACACTATATGGCCAAAAGTATTGGGCGGCCTGCCATTACTCACACATGAACTTTAATAGCATCCCAGTCTTAGTCCGTAGGGTTCAATATTGAGTTGGCCCCGCCCTTTGCAGCTTATAACAGTTTCAACTCTTCTGGGAAGGCTGTCCACAAGGTTTAGGAGGGTGTCTATGAGAAGGTTTGATCATTCTTCCAGAAGCACATTTGTGAGGTCAGTTACCGATGTGGGACGAAAAAGCCTGGTTCACAGTCTCCTCTCTAATTCATCTCAAAGGTGTTCTGTCGGGTTGAGGTCAGAACTCTGTGCAGGCTAGTCAAGTTCCTCCACCCCAAACTCATTCATATCTTTATGGACTTTGCTTTGTGCACTGGTGCGCAGTCATGTTGGAACAGGAAGGGGCCATCCCCAAACTCTTCCCACAAAGTTGGGAGCATGAAATTGTCCAAAATGTCTTGGTATGCTGATGCCTTAAGAGTTTCCTTCACTGGAACTAGGGGGCCAAGCCCAACCTCTGAAAAACAACCCCACACCATAATCCCCCCTCCACCAAACTTTACACTTGGCACAATGCAGTCAGGCAAGTACCGTTCCCCTAGTAATCGCCAAACTCAGACACATCTATCAGATTGCCATACAGAGAAGTGTGATTCATCACTCCAGAGAACACGTCTCCACTGTTCTAAAGTCCAGTAGCTTTACACCACTCCATCTGACGCTTTGCATTGCACTTGGTGATGGAAGGCTTGGATGCAGCTGCTCGGCCATGGAAACCCATTCCATGAAGCTCTCTACACACTGTTGTTGTGCTAATCTGAAGGCCACACCAAGTTTGGAGGTCTTTAGCTATTGACTTTGCAGACAGTTGGTGACTTCTGCACACTGTGCGCTTCAGCATGCGCTGACCCCGCTCTGTCATGTTACGAGGCCTACCACTTGGTGGCTGAGTTGCTGTTGTTCCCAGTTGCTTCCACGTTGTTCTAAAACCACTAACAGTTGAGCGTGGAATATTTAGTAGCAAGGAAATGTCAAGCATGGACTTATTGCACAGGTGACAACCTATCACGGGACCACGCTTGAATTCACTGAGCTCCTGAGAGCGACCAATTCTTTCACAAATGTTTGCAGAAGCAGTCTGCATGCCTAGGTACTTGATTTTATACAGCTGCGGCCACAGAGGTGTTGTTTGGAGAGGTTTCCCAATAGTTTTAGCAATAGCGCCCTCTAGTTTAGGTAGGATTTTTGTGATTAGTTAGAGGCTTACTAGAAGCCTGAATAAGTCAGCCTGGGAGTGAGTCAGTGAGCTCACTTCACGATAGGCTGGGAGGCTCTACAGGTCAGGGCTTCTTGAGTCCTCCCATCCTTCTAGAAACTTCTGACACTTTCTAGAAGAGGGAAGGAGGTCTGTATTTGCATGTTTGAGGGAACCTGGCCAATCCTCAGGCAGGAGGCTTGTATGGTGGCTAAGACAGCCCTTAAATATGGGAGAGCCTGGGAGGAGGCCCTGGATGAGGGGGAGCCTGCCTATAGGCTGAAGCTGGACAGAAGGACCTCCACTGTACCTAGGAAAGACAGCCTGTCAGCAAGGAAGGAGTCAGCCTAGCAAAAGGCCTGAAAGCAGCTGCAACCCATTAAGCTACCAGAACAGGACAGTGTGAGACTGCTTAATCTGTATGTCTCAGAATCCCTTGCTCAGGGACACTCTTAAGACAGCCAGCTGGATGAAGAGATTTTCATCTGAGGTCTGAGGAGGTTTGCTGAGGTTACCAGGTGCTAAGACATTTGTCCTCCACAGTTGTACAGTTCTATTGGGCATCCCATAAACCTAGACCCCAGCCAAGTTAAATCCCCTAATAAAACAATAAAAACCAAGCTCAAGGACTGTTTTGCTAAATTCTGGTACTGATGGCTGGAATCAAATAATTCTTCTCACCTCTCTCATTCTCAGGGCGAGGAGGTGGATGGTTGAAAGTGGAAGTAGAGCCACTGTGTTGTTTGTGTTGTGTGACTTTGGGGTTATGGGGTTGGCCATGGGGTTATTGGAGATATGAGGTTGGTCATCTAAGACTTAGATAATATTAGAACGCTTATTCTAATAATTATAGTATTGACTCTATGAACAGAAAAGATGAAATAACCTGTGAGCCACCTTAAGTATTCAATATAGAATTGACTGCATAAGTTTGCAGGCTCCCAATTACATCCTCATTTACATGTAATATATTCAAAATGACTAAAAATGGAAGGTGCCGTGCTCTTATATTGAGATATAATAATAAGATATAATAATAATAGGATCAAAGCAATATTTAAATAGCAGACATGATATTTGTATATAAGGAGATAGAAGAGAAGAGAAAAAAAAACAAAAAACTGAAGGTCCTTAATTAATAAATATATAAATAATCTCCCTTTGAAACTAAAAAAAACTCTAAAATTAATATGTTAATCTATTATAAATATCTCAAAAATAAATAAATAAAATATGAATATATACTATCACAAAATAAATTACTAAATATACATCAATTCATATATATATATACATCTCATGAGAATCGATATTGTCCACCAATTGTTAGACCTTCTGCAAGACTAGATGTTCTTGTCTACAAATAGGTATTAGGTCAGTTCCTCTGTGGAAAAGCGGGCTGTATGGTTATCCTTCTTGCTCCTATGGATCAGGCTATGGATAAATCCTAGATGGGATTGTGCCTCCAACCGATAGCCTTAGCTTTTCTCCCTTCTTTCCTTTCTTTATAGGCTTTTCTGGTGGAGTCAAGACAACATTCAGCAGAGGCGATCCATGAAGAGATTGTGGTGGAGGTGGAGCAGATTGCAGACTTGGTTCATTCCTGCTATAAGTGCAGTGCAGGCTAACATGCGTTCCACGTAAATAGAATTAATTCCTTCCAGTCTTGGCTGTGTTCTAATGTGAAGGTAGTCTTGTGTGAGGAGAATGGCGCCCTTTTTGCTCTCAGTGCTCTGTGTGGAGTGAGTTCAATCAAGATTGGACTCACTCCACACTGTACTGCACTTATAATATAGCAGGAATGAACCAAGTCTGCAATCTGCTCCACCTCCACCACAATCTCTTCATGGATCGCCTCTGCTGAATGTTGTCTTGACTCCACCAGAAAAGCCTATAAAGAAAGGAAAGAAGGGAGAAAAGCTAAGGCTATCGGTTGGAGGCACAATCCCATCTAGGATTTATCCATAGCCTGATCCATAGGAGCAAGGAGGATAACCATACAGCCCGCTTTTCCACTGAGGAACTGACCTAATACCTATTTGTAGACAAGAACATCTAGTCTTGCAGAAGGTCTAACAATTGGTGGAAAATATCTATTCTCATGAGATATATATATATATATATGAATTGATGTATATTTAGTAATTTATTTTGTGATAGTATATATTCATATTTTATTTATTTATTTTTTTTCTCTTCTCTTCTATCTCTTTATATACAAATATCATGTCTGCTATTTAAATATTGCATTGATCCTATTATTATTATATCTTATTATTATATCTCAATATAAGAGCACGGCACCTTCCATTTTTAGTCAGTATTGACTCTATGGTTGCTCTTTACGGTTAATCTCTTTTCTCTGATGACTGATGATTGTCTTTTGTGTATTGCATGATGTGGAAGAAGCAGTTCTTTGTAATTGTATTGCATATTTATCTGCGTGCTTGATTCCATGCCAAGTATTCGACATATGAAGTGTACTACTTTTCTTTTTGTAATACATAGTTCTTTGTAACATTTATTTTCTCTGTCTTTGGAAACATTTGGTTAATACAAATGATCTTATTTAAAAAAGGACTGTTTTACTGACTTTGGATGAAAGTATGGAAAATGCATGCTGCCTGGCTGTGCAGAGGTTAGGGGGACCCAAAAACTCAGTTGTCGTCGAGAGGGTACCGCTACATATAAATACATTTTGCCTTTAAAGTACTGGTCTTGAGTATATGTTGTATTCTATTTACACTACTGGTGTTCATTGTTCCCCTCTCTGATGCTCTTCTTGTTTCAGAGAGAACCTGTTTCCAGTTGTCCTCAACTTCAATACCTAATTTCTTGCATCTTGTCTATCTTTGACATTGGTCTCCATTAATAATCTGCCAACAAATAGTCAATCCGAGTACTCTGCCTACTTACACTGCCTCATCTTGCAGGTGTTCTCAGGTTACGGGATACCATAAGGTTGCTGGAATTGAGGCTCATTGATTATGTGTCAGGCTTTTGGTCTTTCTAATCAATTTAACTACGTCCAGTCAATCTCTTCAGCTTAAACACAAACACCTTGGTAATTTACTAAGACCAGTTTATAGTAAGCAGATGACTGTATATCATCCTTCAATTTGCAGTACATGTAGTTCCACTTACCCTTTAATTTATATCAGGCTCATTACTGCTAGATTGTTACCAGTCCTTGATGTGTTCCTAGTCATTCTTTCCTCTTCAATGGATCTACTTAATTTAGAAATAAACCACAAAGGGATAGAAACATATATACAATGTCAATTGCAGAGCTGTTGAAGTGGGCCAGATATCAGTGCTGGAATTTTATATTTGTGTTGTTTTTTTTTTTAATTCCATTTTGGTTCATTTTCTAGAAAGCTGTGGGTGAACCTATCTTTATTGATACTTTTGTCACTTTTATATGATTTAGCACATACTTGCCGTTTTAGTCCATAATTTGCCATTTTGAGAATTTCACGATCTCATAATGATCTGTAAGTCACTAGACAAAATTACTAAATTTGGTCATGTTCGGTAAAAGAGCTTGAGCATACCTGGATGGTGAGCTTGTAGGCAGGTGTAGTTTGACCTCCCTGCACAGATGGCGCTGCCAGGAACCATCATGAAATGAGAGTGGCAGACAGGAGGAACTCATGTTCTTCTTAGGCCTCCGTAGGTGTCATCAGGGGGGCAGCTGTCCTATTGGACGCTGCTACCCTAAGTGATATCCCCAGCCCAGGGGCGGACTGACCATTTGGAAACTCTGGCACTGCCTGAGGGCCTGGGGTCAGTAGGGGGCCCCATGAGATGCCCCTGGTACCTTTTTCATAGGCTTTTTTGAGTTTGGGCAAGGACACAGGGGCCCCATGTTCCCCTATTGCCCGGGGGCCCCATGAGTTTTCAGTCCGTCCCTGCCCCAGCCATCCTTAGCATGGACAATGTTTATAAAAGCACTGGCTCACTTCATTTTGCACAAAGTTATTACTATTAGGACAAGAAACTGCTGGATCGGGAGAGGGAGCGTAGGGAGAAATTCCAGAGGAGGAAGGATAAAATAGAGACTGGACATTGTGTGAAGCCTTTCCTCCAATACGGCCCTGCTGCATCATTTCCTACTAGCTGTGTCCTCTGCCAGGTTCTGTAGGCATCTCTAATAGGCACTAGGGGGTTCAAGAAATTCCCCCAAAGGATAGAAGTTTAAAAGAGAACCAACAGCGGTGTAAATAAAACCGACAGCTTTATTATATATCACAAAAATGGTAATTGACCTATTAGGCCAAACAATCCTCTGTTCACATGAATAAAATGGATTACGTTATCACTTTAAAATGACCGGGGTCACACATACTAGGAGTATAGACATGATACAACTACCTTCCGTCGTAGCCTCCCTAGTGGTCTGATTACGTCAGTATTTCTGTGCTCAAAGCTATACTTTTTTTTGCATGGAAATATGTCGTTTTTTTATTGTAGGCCTGTAATTTTTAGGAATAACTCACTGAAATCTGTCCGAACAAGAGTCTAGTAAACATCCCGGGTATGTTACAATTTGAAAAACAAAATCATAAATTATAATTTATTAAATAATCATAAAAAATCAGATAATAATAATAAATTTAATTCAATAATGTAATCAAACCAAAACACTGAAATTTGAAATAGAGCGCCAAGTTTGCACATCGCTGAGCAAAGTCGCAGAATCGTTTTCAGTGTCTGATGAGGAATTTCCCCCACGAATCATTATCACTCAATTCTGCAAGTGGTTCTGATTTACTATCGCTGTTCTCTAGCCGGTCTAAAACCGCTTTTGACCTAAAGGGACGCTTTTTGGACGCCATGGATGTTTCTCAGTTTCCAGGCAGAAAGAACAGTAAAAATGCAGGCAGGGCGCCGGACAAAGCACTCGGGACAAAATGTATGTGAAATGGTTTGATACAGGAATGTTATACTATGTGATTTTAGTGTATTTAGTGAATGTCACTTTTTGACATTTTTAAATTTCTCGCCGGTTCCGTCCCCCGTACGTCCCGACGCTCGCAGGGAACGGAACCCGGAAGAGGGATGCCGGCATCGGCCGGAGGAGATGGCTAGGGACGCTGCAGGGGGGACATCGCGGGAGCGCAGGACAAGGTAAGTGCAGAAGGGATCCCCAAGCAATACTGCAGTGTATTCCCGAGTGTAGCTCGGGGTTACTACTTGTGGTGCTGAAACTTTACCCCGAGCTACACTCGGGAATACTGCCAGGGAGGTTAAATGAACATTAATTGTGAGTCAATTAACCAGAGTCTCGTATAGTGGGATAACCACATTAAGCCAGCAATGCAGGATCCAATACTCAGGAAAATAAACTCTCCAACCAGGACATTTATTTATTTTAGGTACTTATATAGCGCCGTCAATTTACACATCACTTTAGATATATATTGCACATTCACATCAGTCCCTAACCCTAAAGGGGTGTACAATATAAGGTCCCAAACTCATATTCATATACATACAAGGACCAATTTTGGACAGAAACCAATTCACCTACCAGCATGTCTTTGGAGTGTGGGAGGAAATTGGAGTACCCAGAGGAAACCCATGCAGGCACAGGGAGAACATGCAAACTCCAGGCAGGTGGTGTCATGGCTGGGAATTGAACCAACAACCCTAGTATTGAGCCAGACGGAAGGGCTAACCATTTATCCACTGTGCTGCCCACATAGTCTACTATTAATGAGCAGCACATATGGATAATCTGAAATTAGGCAAAAGGACTCACTGAATCAGCCCAACATTAGTGTGAAGCCATAGTGGCCAATTACATTCATTGAGAGATAACCTCCCTTATTAGCCACAAATAATACTAGAATATACACAATAAAGTAGAGGCTCGCAGTTAGATGTTGAATAATTGGAAGCTTGTTTGGTCTGTTCATCCAATAGACCCACTGAGCCTGATCACAGGTTATATGAAAATAAACATCCAGCTTCAATGGACATCGATAGACAGCAGTGCCAATGGTGTACAGTTGAGAATAGGGGCTAATGCCCATTTAACCTGATCACAGGTGTATCAGAAAATGGTAGTATCCAAATCATGTTATAGACATCGGTGTCACTGATATTCCACTTGAAGTAAAGGCTAATAGCCTAATCAGGGGCGGACTGACAACTCATGGGGCCCCCGGGCAATAGGGGATTATGGGGCCCCTGTGTCCTCACCCACACTCAAATCACACCCAAAAGAGCCTATGAAAGGTACCAGGGACATCTCATGGGGCCCCCTACTGACCCCGGGCCCACGGGCAGTGCCCGAGTTCCCCAATGGTCAGTCCGCCCCTGAGCCTAATGATGATGAAGCTTGAAGGCTAAGGAGCCAGCATAGTTAAACCAGATCAGTTCAGCTCAATCACAGGTGTACAAATATCATTGGTATTCAGCTTGGAGTGAAGGCTGACAGTCTAATATTATGGAGCTGGGTTACTAAACCAGTGTAGTTGAATCAACTCAGTCCAGCTTGATCTCAAGTGAAGGTAGTTGTATTATGTCTATACCCCTAGTATGTGTGACCCGGGTCATTTTAAAGTGATAACGTTATCCATTTTATTCATGTGAATAGAATATCTTTTGGCCTAATAGGTCTATTACCATTTTTGTGAAATATAATAAAGCTGTTGGTTTTATTTACACCGCTGTTGGTTCTCTTTTAAACTTCTATCCTTTGGGGGAATTTCTTTAACTCCTTAGTGCCTATTACTATGTTCTTGGTTTTGAGGACCCCACCATAATTATTGGTGAGTCGGTGATGACCATAGCAATCCGCCTATGGGTTCCCTAATTGGGGAGAGGTAATAATAATATAAAATATGCAGATTTTTTAAATTGATTATTCTGTCGGCATCACTCCCTGCAAATGCTTCATGGTTATCTGTGAATGTTTCTTCCAGTTGGATACTGTTGCATAGACTCTGTTGGAACATTTGCATTATTACACTTCCTTGCAATCTCAAAGCTCCATGGGGGTTATCTACAAAACCTGTGCAAAATATGGTGCAGCTCTGCTTAGAACCAATCATCTTTCAGGTTTTATTACCACTTGACCTCCAGAGGATTTACCCCCCTTAATGACCACGCCTCTCTTTGCTACTCAGCGCTGCACTAATTCAACTGATAATTGCGCAGTCATGCAATGCTGCACCCAAACGAAATTTACGTCCTTTTTTTTTCACACAAATAGAGCTTTCTTTCGGTGGTATTTGATCACCTGTGCGCTTTTTATTTTTCACGCTATAAACAAAAAAGGCCAAAAATTTTGAAGAAAAACAATATTTTTGACTTTCAGCTATAAAAAATATATAGTAAACTCAAAGTTGGTTATAAATTTAGGCCAAAATGTATTCTGCTCCATGTTTTTGGTAAAACAAATTCCAATAAGTGTATATTGATTGCTTTGTGTGGAAGTTATAGCGTCTACAAACTATCGTATAAATACTGCAATTTACACCATTTTTTTGCTATACAGCGCTGCGCTAGTTTAACGGACAATTGTGCGGTCATGCAATAAATACATAAGTATTTAAATGAAATTTACATCCTTTTTTTTCCCACAAATTGAGCTTTCTTTTGGTGGTATTTGATCGCCTGTGCGGTTTTTATTTTTTGCGCTATAAAAAAAAGGCTGACAATTTTGAGGAAAAAAAACAATATTTTGGACTTTTTGCTATAAAACATGTCCAGTAAAAAAAAAATGTAAAAATCAAATTTAGTCATAAATTTCTGCCAAAATGCATTCTGCGACATGTCTTTGCTACATAAAATCCCAATACGTGTAAATTAATTGGTTTACGTGAAAGTTATAGCGTTTACAAATGGCGGGAAAGATACTGGGATTTTTAGGTTTTTTTATACTAATAATGGCGGCAATCAGCGACTTATGGCGGCGATCAGCGACTTATGGCGGGACTGCGGGACTGCGGCGGACATTCTGACACTGGGGTGGGTACTGACTTGGGGTCACTGACATCCCCAGTGACACCAATACAGTGATCAGTGCAAAAAAAAAACACTGACACTGTACTAATGGCACTGGGGAGGAAGGGGTTAAGTTTATTTTGCAGGGAAGGGTTATCTGTGTGAGGGGGAGTGTTTTACTAGGGGGCGGGGGTGTGTACTGCAGGGAACACGGCTGATCGGGAGAGTGAAACTCTTCTGTCCCGATCAGCTCGTCCTCGAGCTGTCAGGGAAGTGACAGAAAGCACAGCTACTGCAGCTGTGCTCTCTGTCACTGATTGCCGCCGATCGCCGGGAGATAGCCGCTAAGGACCGGCTGTGACCCGGCGACTGACATCCGCGGCTGTGATCGGCGGGACAGGTAGGGCGGCAGGGCGCCTTGCGCACCCCCTACCTGTTTACAAAACACATGTTTTAAAACGTGGTTTTGCCTGCCCGTGCCGCCCTGCCGCCGTATTTCTACACTGGCAGGGCGGCAAGTGATTAAACTTCTATCCTTTGGGGGAATTTCTTTAACCCCCTAGTGCCTATTACTATGTTCTTGGTTTTGAGGACCCCACCATAATTATTGGTGAGTCGGTGATGACCATAGCAATCCGCCTATGGGCTCCCTAATTGGGGAGAGGTAATAATAATATAAAATATGCAGATTTTATAAATTGATTATTCTGTCGGCATCACTCCCTGCAAATGCTTCATGGTTATCTGTGAATGTTTCTTCCAGTTTGATACTGTTGCATAGACTCTGTTGGAACATTCGCATCGATTCCTTGCAATCTCAAAGCTCCATGGGGGTTATCTACAAAACCTATGCAAAATATGGTACAGCTCTGCTTAGAACCAATCATCTTTCAGGTTTTATTACCATAGCTTAACTTGAACAAGCTGAAGTTAGAAGCTGATTGGCTACCATGCACAGCTGTACCAGATTCTGAGTGTTCTAGTTTTAGTAAATCAACCCCCATGCGTCTTTCCTTCCTCTTTGGGTACCCACTACCTGGCCCCACTCCCACCCACAAGCTGGTATAACTGCAACTCACACACACTAGAATAGGGGTTCCTAATCCTTGAGGATATGGGAAGTTAAAGGATGAAGGTATGGATTTGGATCTATATATTTTAAAAAATATAAAAAACAGAACAATCTGAATTATCAAACCTAAATTCAAAATAGAGGAATTAGAAATAGACGTGGAGAAGACATCAGAAGACATTAATCAGAAGACAATATGTAACCATTTTCTGGGGGGAGGGGGGGGGATTATGGGAAATGACCCACCAATTCACTTTACTATCTGGTAAACTTGGAGACTAAGCCTTAGCATAACAGTAAGATATGGGGGCTTTTCTGATTCTTCTCCAGTGCAGTGTCTCCACTTAGGGCCTTGAGCTTTTTAAATGGAAACATCTTTTGAAAATATCCTTTCCCCAGGAACACTTTATGTTTGCCATAAATCAGACCAAGTCCCTGAATGTCTTATGGTGTTATGGTGGGGAAAGAGAAGGAAACCCTAAAATCTATTTGGTTCCTACAGCTTCTTTGGCTCATAGTCATGGGGTAAGGTTCAGCTTCACCATCATACAGTGGGAGCAATCAACTCTACACAAAATGCAGATTCCCATGTTTATTCTGTACCAGGTCTCCAGCTGAAGCTTCAGATAAACAAAGGGTCTATTGCAGTCAGCATCAACCCAGAAATTGCTAGGGTTTCCTTGAGCTATGACTGATGGACCTTTCATTTGATGGTGCCTTCATTGTTCCAAGTCCAACACACTTGGCAGAAACAACTGCATGGCACCAATCTTTTAAGCTGTCTGTAAGGGTAGTATTTGGCTTACCACGATATAGGTTGCATTCCTTCCATTGAACATCTTTCCCACTGATCTCTGATGAATGTTTTGACTGGGGTTTCCCGAGACTTGAAGATTATTTTGGGGGTTCCTCTAGAGGAGAAGGGCTGGGAAAAGCTGCTCTAGTGGATAATCCACTGTCCCCTAGATTTATTGCTCCACATAGGAAAAGCTTGGTTGAGGTCTTCCCCAATCAAAACATTTATTTTAGGCACTCAGTTTCCCAGAGAGATGAAACTTAGGCACACACTCAAGCAAAAGAAAAGACCCCTCAAGAACAGTGCTCAGCCTCTTTGTTAAAACCTGGTTTAGCTGATGAATAACCCAGGAACTGGGCAGCCAACTAACAGAAATTTACTCATGATACAAGGGGCGAACTGACCATTTGGAAACTCGGGCAGTGCCCGAGGGCCCGGGGTCAGTAGGGGGCCCCATGAGATGCCCCTGGTACCTTTTTCATAGGCTTTTTTGAGTTTGGACAAGGACACAGGGGCCCCATGATCCCCTATTGAGGGCCCAGGGTCAGTAGGGGGCCCCATGAGATGCCCCTGGTACCTTTTTCATAGGCTTTTTTGAGTTTGGGCAAGGAAACAGGGGCCCCCTGATCCCCTATTGAGGGCCTGGGGTCAGTAGGGGGCCCCATGAGATGCCCCTGGTACCTTTTTCATAGGCTTTTTTGAGGTTGGGCAAGGACACAGGGGCCCCATGATCCCCTATTGCCCGGGGAGCCGATAATGTAACACAGGTAACTCCTGAGCAGGGGTGGACTGACAACTCATGGGGCCCCCGAGCAATATGGGATCATGGGGCCCCTGTGTCCTTGCCCACACTCAAAGCACACCCAAGAAAGCCTATAAAATGTACCAGGGGCATTTCATGGGGCCCACTACTGACCCCCGGCCCTCGGGCAGTGCCCGAGTGCTCGAATGGTCAGTCCGCCCCTGCTCCTGAGTATAGTAGTCAGAGACACTTTTGTATCACAACAAAAACACAATTGTTTAAGCAGGGCTTAGAAAATATATTCCTACACAAGCAACGTTTTCAGCAACTGTACCGCAATTTCATGGCTTGATTGTAAAAAACAAAAAATTCACCAGTTGTATGTAGCTTGTGTGTTTGTGATTTACTGTTGTTACATGAACACATGTGATACAATCATTATTTTCTTTCAGCTATTCTGTTTGTAGCTATCATTTGTAAATGAAAAAAAAATTATATCTTTTGGAATCATTCTGGTGCCTAATAGGGCTGATGATCTTGGTGATTTCGACAACTGGGCAAAGGAGGAAATATTGGGCAATCCATTGGAGGTCTGTAATTGTCAGAAGTTTAACAACTCCTACGTTACCGTAGAATGTTTTAATTATGCTAAAACAACAGGGAAGTTCTTTGAAGAAGAATGCTAGGTATGAATATCCGTGTCAAACCATCCGCTAACCAATTTATAGTTCGGAAAAACCAATGGTCCTTATATTGCAATTACCATTGAGGATGTTAGCTTTTATATAGTATAGTAAAGTTTGTTTACTAGTAAGTAGATTGAGTTGCATGGTGCCTGCGTAGTTAGCATTCTTAAAGCACCATGGTCATGGATTTTAATCATAGGCTAGGACACTGTCTGCATAGATTTTAGAAGACAGTTGTCCTCCCATGTTCCATATAGATGGTTTGACACAGTTTTAGTGTAACCTATATTATTAACCGCTTTCGTGCCGCCCTATAGCAGAAATACTGCTACAGGGCGGCACGGGTGTGCAAAATCACATTGGCATCCCCTCTGAAGACGTGCGTGCGCACGAAACGCGTAAGAGGGAGCCAATACGCCGTGATGGCACACTGCCGGAGCCACCTGTAGGTCCGAAGGCCATCTTGCTTATGGATGGTCAGTCCATTTTTTATTACTCTTTTACTCATGCTTTATTTATGGAATTTTCAAATTCTGGAACTCAATAAAATCCCTTATATATTACCTACTACACTATGGGCATGTTTTATGTCTCCCCATGCGGAGCAATTAATTTATAGAGCCCACCCGATCCACCGCAGTATCCAGAGGAGGGAGTTCCTGTCTCACAGGCTTCTTCACTCACCTATCCCTTAAAGGGGACCTCTGGCTGAATGGATCCTTTATCACCTGGGAACTTCTGAGGCACCACCATTATCCAGAGGGAGGATTATCCTTGACCTGGCCAGGGGCGGACTGACCATTCGAGCACTTGGGCACTGCCTGAGGGCCTGGGGTCAGTAGAGGGCCCCATGAGATGCCCCTGGTACCTTTCATTGGCTTTTTCATAGGCTTTTTTGGGTGTGGGCGAGGGCACAGGGGCCCCATGATCCCCTATTGCCCAGGGGCCCCATGAGTTGTCAGTCCGCCCCTGGACCTGGCGCATACCTGATCCCTAAAGGGGACCTCCACTGATTGATTTAACGCTTATTTGCATTACGCATCTGGTGAGTGAGTATTCTTACCCACTATTCTGGAGCACCAGCACTGAAGTTTTTGCTGCGATTTCACCTATACCTGCACAGATTGTTACATATGGACGTATACCATTTTAGTTGATATTTTTATGTGGACTATTATATATTGTTTTTAGTGCTGCACTTTTCTATTTGTATTGCTACTGAGGTTTTTTATTGGTTACCTTTAGTGCTACAGCTGCTGTCTAGACAGCGCTCACTTTTTTCTCCTCTTATTACTGAAAAATCACGTATATATACATGATTTTGCAGTTCCGAGTAGGGGGTGCCCACACTGCCATTTGCGGCCTCGGCTGTCAATCACTGGGTCCCGGTTGGTGATTCCTCCCTGGCATCCAGTGATCACCACATATCTCCGATGGGGGAAGAGACCTGTGTGTAAACAACATACAACTCTCCCCTGTAAGCTCCAGCAGACTGCTTTGTATGGCTTTGTATTTGCATAGCAGCATGCCTACAGTGAAGCACAAACACAGCACACAGTTAACCCTTTTATCACCCCAGATGTTTACCCCTTCCTGCCAGGGGAGTATTTACCACAAGGCAAACAAGGCATTTGTCTAGGGCGGCATTTTTCAGGGGGCCAGCACCATCCCCCAGAAGAAAGGACGGAAGAAGGGCCATATGCGGCATGGGGACCAGATGGGATCTGACAGAGGTTGTGGGCTTCTCGATGGTGTACGCAGAGCCTGACTTGCGTTCCCAGGGATTTCCGGAACTGTGAATGTGAGTGTCTTTCTCTCTCTCACTGGGGGAAGGGGGGTGTTAGTGGAAGGCTCTCTCAGGTGGGGGGCGTGGGCAGGGGTGTTGTTGGTCAATGTCAGGTTCTCTCTGTTGGGGGGTGCCCAATTTTCTTGTTGCCTAGGGCAGCACGAGACCTAAATACACCACATGAGAAGACCCTGCAGGTCTTCTCATGAAAAACATTGATCCGCAACACCAATATATATATTGAAGAGATGTTTTATATATATATATATATATATATATATATATATATATATATATGAGTCATGATAATTACTATCATTCTTTGCTGTTTTAAATTGTATAAATAAAGATTTATAATATTTTATATATTCATACTCTTGGTGGCACATTTAAAGTCCCATAATTTTGTTCTCCCCTATGTCACCCGTTTGCGGCTAAGGTAGAGTCCACTGTTATTTTTTTTATTGACCCCTTCCTGGGTATGGGCTGTGAACCACCACCAATCTTCATGATAGCCTCGATTCCACAACCATAAGCTGCAAGTACTCACGTAAGACACACAAAAATAAAAGAATTATAGGAGTTACATTTATTTCAGCTTATTTTTTGTGTCTTACGTGAGTATTTGCAGCTTAGGGTTGTGGATTTGAGGCTATCATGAAGATTGGTGGTGGTTCGCAGCCCATAACCAGAAAGGGGGTCAAATTAAAAAAAGTAACAGGGGTGGCATTACTTTATTAACTGATCCCTTTCTGGTTATCCCACATGGAAGAAAAATATAATTTAAAATATTGACATATATTTCAAATACTACAATTTGGGCCCTTTGCAATATATTTAAAAATATATTTCAATAAATATTTATTTATTTCTGGTACTTATATAATGCCGTCGATTTACGCAGCGCTTTACATATATATATATTGCACATTCACATCAGTTCTTAACCCTCAAGGGGCGTACAAACTAAGGTTCCTAATCAGGGGCGGACTGACCATTTAGGCGCTCGGACACTGCCCGAGGGCTGGGGTCAGTAGGGTGCCCCATGAGATGCCCCTGGTACCTTTCATAGGCTTTTTTGGGTGTGGTTTGAGTGCGGGCAGGGACACAGGGGCCCCATGATTTCCTATTGCCCGGGGGGCCCCATGAGCTGTCAGTCTGCCCCTGTCCCTAACTCACATTCATACAAACACATACTAGGGAAAATTTAGACAGGATCCAATTAACCTACTGCATGTTGAAATGCATTTTTTTATATATTACAAAATATATGAAAAATATTTTTAAAAATATTTATTTTTTAAATATATTCTTCAGATTTTTTTAACATATAAAAAAGTAATTTTAACATATATTTTTACATATATGTAAATGCATTCCAAAAATGTAGATTAAATGTAATTTTAAAGACATACATTAGATTTGAAAATGAATTTTTAAAAATAATTTTCATATATTTGTAATAAAAACGCATTTCAACATACAGTGTGTGTATGTATATATATATGTATATGTACATACATACATACATATATATATATATATATATATATATATATATATATATATATATACATATACATATATATATACATACATATATATATATATATATATATATATACATATATATATATATATATACATATATATATACACACACATATATATATATATACATACATATATATATATATATATATATATACATACATATATATATATATATATATATATATATATATATACATACATATATATATATATATATACATACATACATATATATATATATAAATGTATTGAATACAGCCAAAATTGTAGTATTTAAAATATATTTCAATAGGAGCAGCACAGTGGCTAAATGGTTAGCACTTCTGTCTGGCAGTACTAGGGTTCTCGGTTTGAATCCCAGCCACAGCACCACCTGCCTGGAGTTTGCATGTTCTCCCTGTGCTTGCATGGGTTTCCTCTGGGTACTCTGGTTTCCTCCCACACTCCAAAGACATGCTGGTAGGTTAACTGGCTCCTGTCTAAATTGTCCCTAGTATGTGTATGTATGAATGTGAGGTAGGGACCTTAGGTTGTACACTCCTCAGGGGTACAACCTCTATATAATGGACACCACTATATAAGTACCTGAAATAAATAATATGTTTGGGAAGAATATTTTAAAAATATATTTACAATATATTTTTCTATAATGTGGGATGGGCTGCCTACCACCACCAATCTTCATCACGGCCTCGAATCCACAACCCTAGGTTGCAAGTAATCACTTAAGACACAAAAAATAAAAGCATCATGAGTTACATTTCTTTCAGCTTGTAGCAGATTTTTCAATATAAAGTTTGTTTAATCAGCTGTATGAAACTTATAATGTTTCAACTTCCTCAAAACATCAATACTTATTTCCTCCCATTCTACAATTTACATGTTTAATGTCTGCTCCCCGAGCATGACTTTGTGAGAAGTGTGCATTCAGCAGAGTTATTTGTCTATTTTCCATGGTAATAAAACAGGTGAAATGATGATAGAATTTTGATCAACCCTCCCTTTTAAGTCCACATAAGAAACCCAAATATGAGGTCTATTCACCAATACAAATGTAATGGGCTTTGGCGATGGAAATAAATCAATACAGAAAGGGCAATACTTGTGTCGAATTGAAATGAAGAATAACTTTGTGATGTACTATGAAAAATTCAGCGATCGGAGGAGGCTGTCTGGAATGCAAATGCAGCTTTTTTTTTTTTTTTTTTTGTCTGCGAGATTAAATAAACAATTCATGAATTATTGAATGAACCATCGCGTACAAAATGAAAACACAGACAGCCAGTGCATTTATTTATCTACTCATGATTATAAAAGCCATGTAAGATGCATTAAGGGATGTTTCTATATCCAGATGCCATGGAACTCTACGAGGTGGTTATTTAAGCTTTGCTGGCATGGCGAAGAGTAGATGCTTCCTTATTCTGTTATTGCCAGAAGCACTTTGAGGGTTTCTTCCAGTGAGCTAAACATGACAAATACTTATTTGTTAATATACTTACTGCATTTATTTATTTGTTTGTTTTCCTGTTGTTCAGTTGTGTAGGAACCAGTGAAATGCAGGCTAAGAAGGCCTACCAAGACTTTCCCCAGTCACCAAGGGATGCTAAATAGTTCCTAGGCCATTAAGGAGATATACTATTCTCACTATTGATGAATTATCCTGCTAATATTGGATCCAACTGTGTGTGAACCAGGGGCGAACTGACAACTCATGGGGCCAACGGGCAATAGGGGATCATGGGGCCCCTGTGTCCTTGCCCAAACCCAAAAAAGCCTATGAAAAAGGTACCAGGGGCATCTCATGGGGCCCCCTACTGACCCCGGGCCCTCGGGCAGTGCCCGAGTTTCCAAATGGTCAGTCTGCCCCTGGCTCCAACTACCACAAGTACTGACATAGTCATCTCAATCCTAGCTAGAACCTCCTCACGTCTTCCATGGACTCTCAGTCAGTGTTATTTGTGTCCTTGCCCACACTCAAACCACACCCAAAAAAGCCTATGAAAGGTACCAAGGGCATCTCATGGTGCCCCCTACTGACCCTGGGCCCTCGGGCAGTGCCTGAGTTTCCAAATGGTCAGTCTGTCCCTGGCTCCAACTACCACAAGTACTGACATAGTCATCTCAATCCTAGCTAGAACCTCCTCACGTCTTCCATGGACTCTCAGTCAGTGTTAGTTGTGTCCTTGCCCACACTCAAACCACACCCAAAAAAGCCTATGAAAGGTACCAAGGGCATCTCATGGGGCCCCCTACTGACCCCGGCCCTCGGGCAGCGCCCGAGTTTCCAAATGGTTAGTCCGCCCCTGGTATCATGAGTAAATTTCTGTTAGTTGGCTGCCCAGTTCCTGGGTTATTCATCAGCTAAACCAGGTTTTAACAAAGAGGCTGAGCACTGTTCTTGAGGGGTCTTTCTTTTGCTTGAGTGCGTGCCTGAGTTTCATCTTTCTGAGTGCCTAAAATAAATGTTTTGATTGAGGAAAACCTCAACCAAGCTTTTCCTATATGGAGCAATAAATCTAGGGGACAATGGAGTATTCATTAGACCAGCTTTTCCCAGCCCTTCTCCTCTTGTGGAACCTCCAAAATAATCTTCAGGTCTCGGGGAACCCCCAGTCAAAACATTCATCAGAGATCAGTGGGAAAGATGTTCAATGGAAGGGATGCAACTTTTATCGTGGTAAGCGGAATACTACCCTTACAGAGAGCTTAAAAGGTAGCGCCCGAGTGCTCGAATGGCCAGTCCGCCCTTGGTGTGAACCCAAGTGCAATTTGTTGAGCTCAAATTTTGATTTGCAATAAAATCAGAGAAGGACAAATTGGTATGACTAACCTCATAAACGTGTTGGAGAAGGGTGGTCTCCAATAGGGATTTTCAAAATGTACTGTCTGGCTCAATAAAGCGTATTATGAAGGAGTGGCATTACCCATGTACATTTCATGGGGGGACAATCTATGCTGGTCACTTTTGGCCCTCTGGAGGGTTGTTTTCCACTCTCAATGCTATTTTACAGCAATTGTATTGTGAAGTACAGCATTTCCTTCTTAAAACAGATTACACGTTTGTCAAGAGCTGGATCACCTGCTGGTGACACTAAGGTTCCATGGGCAGAAGATTGTAGCTCCAGTGTCCACCAGTGGCAAGCAGTTTCTAATAATCAATCTCTACCTGATACTGGTTGCTGGGAGAGTATTTAATTTCTCCTTTGTAGTACACTAAGTGTCAGTGTTTTGCTTTTTGGTGCTAAGTCAGATACTGTTGCCATTTATCCTGTTCATGATTTTGCTCTTGCCGTGATAGGTTGCCACCTGTGCATTAAGTCCATCCGTGACATTTCCTGGCTACTAAATATTCCACGCTCAACTGTTAGTGGGATTATAACAAAGTGGAAACAACTGGGAGCAACAGCAACTCAGCCAGCAAGTGGTAGGACACGTCACATGACAGAGCGGGGCTGCATCCTGTACCTTTCACCTTGCTGCCTTATAACTGCTTCCCTTGTCCCTGATCCCAGTCCTGGTTCCCCCCCTTCCTTGCATCTCCGGTATTCCCTCTGACCTGTGCTCCTCATCTGATATATATTGTGTATTTTGTACACTGCTCAAAAAAATTAAAGGAACACTTTTTAATCTGAGTCTAGCATGAAGTCACTTACACTCCAGGGATATTGATCTGGTCAGGGAAGTAGCAGAGGGGTTGTTAATCAGTTTCAACTGCTTTTGTGGTAATGAAATTACCAACAGGTGCACTAGATGGGCAACAATGAGACAACCCCTAAAGCAGGAATGGTTTTACAGGTGGAAGCCACTGCCATTTTGCTTCCCTACTAATCTTTTCTAACTGTTCTTCACTAGTTTTGGCTAGGGTCAGTGTCACTACTGGAAGCATGAGGAGATACCTGGACCCTACAGAGGTTGCACAGGTAGTCCAACATCTCCAGGATGGCACATCAATACGTGCCATTGCCAGACTGTTTACTGTGTCTCCAGGCACAGTCTCAAGAACATGGAGGAGATTCTAGAAGACAGGCAGTTACTCTAGGAGAGCTGGACAGGGCCGTAGAAGGTCCTTAACCCATCAGCAGGACCGGTATCTGCTCCTTTGTGCAAGGAGGAACAGGATGAGCACTGTCAGAGCCCTACAAAATGACCTCCAGCAGGCCACTGGTGTGAATGCCTCTGACCAAACAATCAGAAACAGACTTCATGAGGGTGGCTTGAGGGCCCAAAATCTTCTAATGGGCCCTGTGCTCACTGCCCGGCACCATAGAGCTCAATTGGCATTGGCCATTGAACACCAGAACTGGCAGGTCCACCACTGGCACCCTGTGCTTTTCACAGATGAGAGCAGGTTCACCTTGAGCACACGTGCCTGACCTAAATCCAATAGAACGCCTCTGGGATATAATGTTTCGGTCCATCCTATTCTGCCAGGTTGCACTTTAGACTGTGCAAGAGCTCAGTGATTCCCTGGTCCAGATCTGGGAGGAATACCCCAGGACACCATCCGTCATCTCATTAGGAGCATGCCCCGATGTTGTTAGGCATGGATACAAGCACATGGGGGCCATACAAACTACTGAGGACCATTCTGAGTTGCTGCAATGACATTTCAGCAAAATGGACTAGCCTGCTGCATCATTTTTTCACTTTGATTTTCGAGGTGTCTTTAAATTCAGTCCTCTGTAGGTTGATAATTTTAATTTCCATCAAACAATGGGGCATCCTTATGTCCCTAACAAATTACCCCGTCCATGTCAGTATAGATTTCCAGCATGAGATTTTTCCCCATTGAGATCTGATGTGTTTTCAAAGTGTTTCTTCAATTTTTTCGAGCTGTGTATTATAGATAGGTGCAGGGGCGGACTGACCATTTGGAAACTCGGGCAGTGCCTGAGGGCCTGGGGTCACTAGGGGGCCCCATGAGATGCCCCTGGTACCTTTTTCATAGGCTTTTTTGAGTTTGGGTAAGGACATAGGGGCCTCATGATCCCCTATTGCCCGGGGGCCCCATGAGTTGTCAGTCCGCCCCTGGTTAGGTGGCTAAGCATTTTACTATTTGGTTAATTGTTCACTTCTTTATGTTCACTGTTTGCTGATATTTGGTCATTTTTTGTTTTACTATTAATAAATTCACTTTGATATAGATATGGTTTGGTCTCAGTTTGCTAAGTGTAGCCATTCAAGTCTGGCTATCCTTGCTGCTGGTTCCAGATAGCATCCTCACTTCTAGTACAAAACTTAAAAACAAGGAACTCACTCCCTGCTTATAGGTAAGTGTCCAAAGACATGCAAATCATTACTTTTTGCCCTTTTTAGTCATCAGTGCATCCAGAACTGCCAGTTTATAGCACAAATAATGTCCATTATTATTATAGAGCCAGTATTACTTACAGCTATTTCAGACATTTTTGAAGATATGACCGGGGGTGTATTTACCACAAGGCAAACAAGGCATTTGCCTAGGGTGGCATTTTTCAGGGCGGCAGCACCTCGGAAGAAGGGACACATGCAGCATGGGGACGTGGTGGGTTCTGAGAGAGGCTGCAGGATTCATGACGGTGTACCCAGCCTGACTCCCGATCCCGGGGATGTCTGGAGCTGTAAAGGTGAGTGTCTTTCTCTCTCTCGCCATGGGGAATGGTGGCTGGTGCATGGGGGCAGTGGTAGTGGAAGGCTGTCTTGGGTAGGAGCAGGGGTGTTGTTGATCAATGTCAGGCTCTCTCTGCGGAGGGGACCAATTTTTGTGTTGCCTAGGGCAGCACAAAACCTAAATACACCACCGAATATGACTCCACCATAACCTAAATGGTTGTGTTGCTCTTTAAAAAGAAAAGATTTGGATGATGCTGCCCATTTACGCATAACCAGAGGCTGAGCTTGTTTTTGGGTTTTGTGCTGGAAGCAATAAATATCATCAGTTTTAGGAGGGTGATGCTGTATCTCACAGTAGTTTAGAGCAGGTGTCTCCAAATCTCATAAACAAAGGTCCAGTTTACTGTCCTTCAGAGCTTATGGGGGCCAGACTGTGGCCAGTGGTAGTAGAACATGTCCCGATGTCAGTGAGAGTAAACAATGACCCACCATTGTGAATGGAAGGAACAGTGCCCCATTGTTTGTGTCAATGGGAGGACTTTTGCCCTATCATTTTTGTCATTGGGAGGAATAATGCCCTACCATAGGTGTCATTGGGTGGAATTATGTCCCATTGTTGATGTCCTATAGCAGTGATGGCGAACCCGTGGCACGCGTGCCACAGCCGGCACGCCGAGCCTTATCTGTGGGCACGCCAGGAGAATACCGTATTTTTTGCTCCATAAGACGCACTTTTTTTCCCCCCAAAAAGGGGGGAAAATGTCAGTGCGTCTTATGGAGCGAATATAGAGCGGCCGGTCCGGTATTTCCACCGCCGCCGTGTCAGAATACCGGGCCGGCCGCTCAGCTCTGCAGTGGGACCGTACCTGTCCCTCTATCCAGCGGCGCGCTGTCTTCCCGGCTTCTGTAGTGTGCGTGACAGCCGGGTCCCAAGTGCGCATGCGCAAGAAGCAGTGCTCTTTGTGAATGGTAAGGCGGTACCTGGGACACATGACAGATCCCAGAAGCCGCCGGACCAATCACAAAGCGCAGCGCTTCTCGCGCATGCGCACTGGGCATCCGGCTGTCCGACGAGCGCCCACACTACAGAAGCGCGGCTGGATAAAGGAACAGGTAAGATAAAAAAAAAACTCTGCGGAAGTAAGAGCGGGTACCTGTCAAATTCAGGTACCCGCTCCCCCTCCTCCCCAAAGGTCAGCAGTCATCTGTACTGTCCGCAGTCTCTGGTCATCCCTGTGCTTTCCGCAGTCTCTGGTCATCTCCTGTACTGTCCGCAGTCTCTGGTCATCCCTGTACTGTCCGCAGTCTCTGGTCATCTCCTCTACTGTGTCCGCAGTCTCTGGTTATCCCTGTACTGTGTCTGCAGTCTCTGGTCATCCCTGTACTGTGTCTGCAGTCTCTGGTCATCCCTGTACTGTGTCTGCAGTCTCTGGTCATCCCTGTACTGTGTCTGCAGTCTCTGGTCATCCCTGTACTGTGTCTGCAGTCTCTGGTCATCTCCTGTACTATGTCCGCAGTCTCTGGTCATCCCTGTACTGTCCGCAGTCTCTGGTCATCCCTGTACTGTCCGCAGTCTCTGGTCATCCCTGTACTGTCCGCAGTCTCTGGTCATCTCCTGTACTGTTAATTAGTTTGCACTACTGTACGAGTTGTTTTTTTCTAAACCAAAAGCTCGATATTCAGGTTTCATTGCAGTGTTGGCACTTTTAAAGAAATAAGTTGGTTTTGGGTTGCAGTTTGGGCACTCGGGCTCAAAAAGGTTCGCCATCACTGTCCTATAGGATAGTGCCCCAAGGGCTGGAAAAAAGCAAGCAGGTGGCCACTTACAGCCCCCAAGCTGCAGTTTGGAGACCACAGCTTTAGAGGAAGGCTTTTCAGTTCCTTTCGTGAAACCCCAACATGACCTTAAAGCAGCAGTACACTCAATAAAACAAATCCACAGCAAGCATAATACCGCAATATAATGCAGTTACAAACACAAAGGGATAATCCAGTGTGTTATATCAGTGATCTTACTATTTCTGCAGCTTATTATTATATTGATCCGTTCCAGCTGAAGTCAGGGCTATCTTTGCAGAAACCTCCCAATGCCTTTCCCACCAGTACTTCCCCCCTTTCTTATGCGTCACTGCAGGAATCTCATGCATGCCTGATAAAGCAAGCCTTTGGTTTTAAGTTGGGTTTTAGGAAGTGATCATTCTTGGCACTCTCATAGGATTTCACTGTTCTGAGGAAATACAATTACATAAACACAGCATGATAATCGACATATAGACAGCACACCCAATGTGCCATGGCAAGGATTTACAATGCACATGTGCGTGTGATATAATCAATAGGAGAGGATCGTATGCCCTGAATGGGGTATCTTTAAAAAGACACTGATTAGTAAGTTAGATTCAGGGCTGTCTTTAATGCAAGGCAAAGGGGGCAGCTGCCCTGGGCCCAGTGATTGATGTGGTGCCTGAAGCAGCTGCACCTTGAGCCCACGCCAGTGTTGCCATACAGTACATCTGACATTCTTTTGTTCTTACTGCCACAGTGTTGCCGATGCAGCCCCGTCTCCTGACTCCTGGTCACTGCTGCCAGAATTAGCGGTTGGTTGGTAGGACCGCTCGATGTCTAGCATCCAACCATGCCAACCATGTGGTTACTCCACCCCGGCATTCAGTGGAGAACGGAGCTTTCTCCTCCAGTCCTGGCTGCTCTTCCTAGCTCCCTCCTGCAACTTTCAGTATTAAGTATAACTATAGGAATGCGCTAAAAACATCAAACCATAAAAATCCCCAATGAAATTTGTGCATAAATCAATGTGAACAAAACATTTCAAAAATAATTTCAAAAATAGGTAGTGAAGTGTCCAAAAATCAATATGTGAAAGTCAAAACACTTTTAACTGAAGTCCCACAAAATAAATTGGAACCACCATGTGCAATCCACCACCAGTAAAAGATTGGGTAACTCACCAGAGCTACATGCTGATCAAATCATAGACCAGCATAAGCGCTATTGCTCTGGGAGTGATGTATATTCAAAGTCCAGGTGTTGTGTGCAATACTCTGCAGTGTTCAATCCCTTGGGATGGGAAAAAAAACGCCACTCTGTGCTACGGATTGATTCCAGACAATTATAGAAAGGCTCTCCACAACCACTTTCTCCTAGATGTATATGCGATTCTCCATAGACATTGGAAACATGTTCAAAAGCAAAGGAAAGGCATAATAGTGCAGCGTGTTTAAAACCAAAGTATCTTTTAGTAAAGTAACAAACTTACAAACACGGTGTCTAAGCCCACACCAGCTTCACGGGCATAGGTATAAATCATTAGCACCGCTCACTGCGGGTCCTCTCCGACAAACACAGGAGGAGTGTCACGATGTCATCATCCAGTTGGCCACGTCCTACGCGTTTCGTCTCCACGACGTCCTCACGGGGCTCTATCACGCATGAGCGGAAATAGAAGATGACCCGGATGTTTATGTCCAAGGAGTCTTCGTAAACACAAACGAAAAATCCAAATGTTAAAAGTAGATTGGCCTAATGAGATCATGAAACCAGAATTCTGCATTTTATATTTTATATATCACTATTTATGTATATAGGTCATCTAATAAACAATATTATACTCATTGATGAATTATTTTTTTAGATTGTTTAATGTGGGCCACGATTTCGACCAACAAATGAATGCCTCTCAGTCATCGGATGTCCGATCGGTCGATTTTCGAATCGTGTATTCCCACCTTAAAGTGGAGTTCCACTCGACCTACCAAAAAATAAAAGTCAGCAGCTACAAAAACTGTAGCTGCTGACTTTTAAAAAACAGCCACTTATCTGTCCCTCGGTCCCGTGGTGTGTCCCCCGCAGCTGGTTTCATTGGCCGTCCTGGATTCCAGGCAGCCAGCATCTTTAGTGTGGGCACCCGACTGTGATGGCTTGCTTCACAGCCGGGTACCCACTGCGCATGCGCGAGTAGCGCTGCGCTTTGTGAATGGTCCCATAGTCTTCTGGGACCTGTCACTTGTCCCAAAAGACTACAGGGAGGGAGGGAGGGAGGGAGGGAGGGAGGACACCTTCCATTTCTGATCGCCTAGGCAATCGGACCAGAAGTGGGAGCAGGTACCTGTCTGCTCACTGAAGACTGAGAACTGAGCGAACAGCGGTCTGATCGCTCAGTTCTCAGTCTAAGAGGTGGCTGGGGACAGATGCAGCATTAGAGTAATACTAGGTAAGCATGTATATTTATTGTTTTCAATTCCCGAACATCATTTTTAATGGCCACCCAGGCTTGGCTCAACATCATCATCATCACTATGTAGAAGAAGTAATGCGGGACCAGTGGAGTGTCTCCTCATCTATTAAGTACATAGCCAATGACAATAATGATCTTTTTCGGTGTCTTTTAGAGGTATTCTTCCCAATGACCACCAATGCAAAATAGAATTATTCCCATTTACAACCCATGTAAGAGGGCACATTTTTACTGACCACCAATGTAAGGGGCAATTTTCCTCTGACCACCAAATATAAGGGACATTTATCCACTGATACTGATAATATATCACGAACTGTGGCTGCAATTTTAAACCGGAGTCCCCTGAGATCTGAAAACTATTTCATGGGTTCCTCTAGGGCAGTGGTTCTCAACCTTCCTAATGCCACGACCCTTTAATGCAGTTCCTCATGTTGTGGTGACCCCCCAACCATAAAATTATTTTCGTTGCTACTTCATAACTGTAATTTTGCTACTATTATGAATCGTAATGTAAATATCTGATATGCAGGATGTATTTTCATTGTTACAAATTGAACATAATTAAAGCATAGTGATTAATTACAAAAACATTTATAATTATAATTCATGAAGTGTCGTTTTACCTCCAATACTGCTGCTTTCAACACAGTAGCTGCTTTCTACACAGTAGCTGCTTTCAACACAGTAGCTGCTTTCTACACAGTAGCTTCTTTCAACACAGTAGCTGCTTTCTACACAGTAGCTGCTTTCAACACAGTAGCTGCTTTCTACACAGTAGCTGCTTTCAACACAGTAGCTGCTTTCAACACAGTAGCTGCTTTCAACACAGTAGCTGCTTTCTACACAGTAGCTGCTTTCTACACAGTAGCTGCTTTCAACACAGTAGCTGCTTTCTACACAGTAGCTGCTTTCAACACAGTAGCTGCTTTCTACACAGTAGCTTCTTTCAACACAGTAGCTGCTTTCAACACAGTAGCTGCTTTCTACACAGTAGCTGCTTTCTACACAGTAGCTGCTTTCAACACAGTAGCTGCTTTCTACACAGTAGCTGCTCTTTACACATGTGTGACTGGCCCACATAAGTACAACCCTGTCACGTACACCTCTATTGTATGGGGTGTATGTGATGGGGTTGGCCGATGATGTAATCACGCCGGGTACTCGTATGTGGGCGTATATGCATGTGGGCGGACCCGCCTGGAGACAGATAGAGGAGCGGTGTCTCGGTTCCTAAGACCATCGGAAATATGTGTTTTCCGATGGTCTTAGGCGACCCCTGTGAAAGGGTCGTTCAACCCCCAAAGGGGTCACAACCCACAGGTTGAGAACCGCTGCTCTAGGGCAAAAAAGGTCAGGAAAAACAAATTTCTAGTCAATAAAATTGCCATTCAGAAATCTAAGGTACAAATATTAAAGGGGAAGGACCAAGAAAATTGATGCATAACCTTGTCTTGGGATAAGTCAAGCCTTACGCAACCCAAATTCCATCTGAGGGAATTATTTTCGATTTTCTGTTCCTTTAATCTGCCGGTACGAACTCAAAGTCTCGGATATTGCTCAGAAAGTTTATGCTGCCTAATGCACGTTCCTTCACAATGAGATATTTCTCGTGGGAGTTTACAAATCAGTTTCGTCGTTTACTGCTGTATTTACCGCCGACGCCATTCCCACGGTGCCAAGCATAAAAACAGATTTCACCCTTCTCCTTTGCTTAACACACCACCGGCGAGAGTGTAAAGGCACAGTAAATCTTCCGGCCTTGCATATGTAGAACGAGAATCTGCTTGGCTGGCACAATATAATTTCATGTTTGATCTAAGGAAATGCGATTTCTTGCATCTATCAGCATCAAAATAACCATATCTTACAGGTACATAGACATCTGCTCTCATGCAGTTTTTTTGGCAAGAATATAGAGTTACACTTCTTTGGCATGAGCGAGACGCCAAATCTTCGAGCTTTGTTCTGCTTTGATATTCTGCTGAGCCAACGAGAAACTGAAAGTTTAGCTGCTTACTAGGAAAATAAATGTTAAGGATGCTCGGGAAGCTTAAACAAACAGGGGAAGTGTTAAAGGGGGACTCTGCAAAGGATCAATATCATGGAGTATTTACAGGGTATTCATTTATATGCGCTTGTTAATTGCCCAGCTCCAGGAGGTGGGCACAATCTACCCTCCCCAACCCAGTGCAAGGATGATCTTATCATTAAAGTGATAATAAATGATAACATTTTTTGTTTTAAAATAAAGGAGAGGAATTATAGATAGAAAATGCAGCGCTAAAAAGTGAATCCGTACCGATTCTGGTAAAACTCATAGTAAAAGCATCGTAAAATGTAAAGGTCAGGACAGGGGCGGACTGACCATTTGGAAACTCGGGCACTGCCCGAAGGCCCGGGGTCAGTAGGGGGCCCCATGAGATGCCCCTGGTACCTTTTTCATAGGCTTTTTTGAGCTTGGGCAAGGACACAGGGGCCCCATGATCCCCTATTGCCCGGGGGCCCCATGAGTTGTCAGTCCGCCCCTGACTGGATACTAACATTTATAGGTAAAGTTGATCCGGGGAATATCCAATTGTCTCTCGGGGGATCAGGAAGGATTTTTTTTCCCTGCAGGAGCAAATGGTTTTTTTTGCCTTCCTCTGGATCAACTGTGGGCAGCATCATCATCATCATCACTCTGTAGAGGAACTAATGAGGGACCAGTGCAGTGTCTCCTCATCTATAAAGTACATAGCCAATGACACTAATTATCTTTTTCGGTGTCTTTTAGAGGTATTCTTCCCAATGACCACCAATGCAAAGTAGCATTATTCCCATTTTTACTCACCACCAATGTAAGGGGCAATTTTCCTCTGGCCACCAAATATAAGGGACATTTATCCACTGATACTGATAATATATCAGTTATCTCATGGGGCCCCCGGGCAATAGCGGTTCATGGGGCCCCTGTGTGCTTGCCCAAACTCAAAAAAGCCTATAAAAAAGGTACCAGGGGCATCTCATGGGGCCCCCTACTGACCCCGCGCCCTCGGGCAGTGCCCGAGTTTCCAAATGGTCAGTCAGTCCCTGACTGTGGGTATATTATTATAACTTTTTTTTTTTTTTAATGGTTGAACTGGATGGACTTTTGTCTTTTTTCAGCCAGACTAACTATGTAACAATGTAACTATATTATTTCCCATCCACTCCTACCTAAAAAATATATTTGTGAGTCCTTTTTTCACTTACCTGATTTTGCCATCATGTGACCTTCTGTAAGAGTCTTCCAGGAGTGGAGAATGGTGATCCAGTGCTGCAGTCAACTGCCAACTTTTGTTGCCAGCCCTCACTGTGATGTCACCATGCCACTGTAATTTTCCAAAGAGGGCGACCCCACTGGACAACACATTACATGGCCATCTATATAGGTCTGGGACCTTTTTTTTAAAGAATGGAGTGATTGGCTAGACGAAGTTTGGTGATATTTTTGGCAGCAGGGGGCTTTCCTGGCTGAATTTAAACTTTAACATGAGTGCTAGAAAATGCTTTACTAAGAATCAAAATGATTTCTAAGGGCTTATGTACACAGGGCATATGAAAAACTCTTCTGAATGATGGAAACTGACTGCTGGAAAAAGTAGGTTAAAAATCGTCTGTTTAGCCGCGTTTGCATACCGCGGTTTATGTGCATTTGCGTTTAAAAGCGTTTTTAAAAGATAAGCTCAGGAGACCCTCCCAAATGCCAAGAATGCACTGAAACACAGTAAAAAATTTACTATTTTGAGAGAAATAGAGAGAGCTGAAGCAGAGAGAGCAGTATGTGTTGAGATGACCTGTCTTTTCTGGTTGTATTCACTATGGATCCCATCATGAGCATAATGCGGCACGTTCTACCATTTTTTCCTTCACGCAAAACCTGGAACTGACTGCGCTGGTG
The DNA here is from genome assembly GCF_062004578.1 of Staurois parvus. Taxonomy (NCBI): domain Eukaryota; kingdom Metazoa; phylum Chordata; class Amphibia; order Anura; family Ranidae; genus Staurois; species Staurois parvus. The sequence continues at coordinate 1,432,464 of NW_028318840.1, forward strand.
TACCGGATCCATTTGAATACCTGCAAAACGCTTTGCATGCATTTCTGATGATGAAAAAAGGTTCTGGACATGGAACAGTTAAAAAACGCTTCTAAACGCAAACGCTTATAAATGTGGTTAACAGCATTTACAAGCGTTTACAAGCATTTGGCGTTTGAAACGCCGGTAAAATCTACTCCTGAACGAAAGCTTGGTGTGTTAAAAAAACTACTGTAAACCAGGGGCGGACTGAAAACTCATGGGGCCCCCGGGCAATAGAGGATCATGGGGCCCCTGTGTCCTTGCCAGGGGCGGACTAAAAACTCATGGGGCCCCCGGGCAATAGAGGATCATGGGGCCCCTGTGTCCTTGCCCAAACTCAAAAAAGCCTATGAAAAAGGTACCAGGGGCATCTCATGGGGCCCCCTACTGACCCCGGGCCCTCAGGCATTGCCCGAGTTTCCAAATGGTCAGTCCGCCCCTGTACCTAACTATAATACACAGCTCAAATATATATATATATATTTAAATATATTTTGAAATATATTGAATATGGCCATAATTGTAGCATCTCAAATGTATGTCAATATATTTGGGAAGAATATTTTTAAAATCTATTTCAAATATATGTTTCTTCCATGTGGAAAGTCATGATCAAATGGGTTTGGCAACCAATCATGTGAACACTGTACAGCCAATGACAGTGGTCATGTGATCAGGAAGTCCATCTAACCCTCTTTGTATAAAGATCCATTTAATGGGGCCATTGAAGTTCTTAGATTGTAAGCTCCAAGGAGCAGGGCCCTCCTAACCAGGGGAGGACTGACAACTCATGGGGCTCCGGGCAAAAAGGGATCATGGGGCCCCTGTGTCCTTGCCCAAACTCAAAAAGCCTATGAAAAAGGTACCAGGGGCATCTCATGGGGCCCCCTACTGACCCCAGGCCCTCGGGCAGTGCCCGAGTATCCAAATGGTCAGCCGCCCCTGCTGTAAACTCAACTGTCTGTAAACAACTGTAAACGACGATGTGTACATGGACAAATGGAAATCATTAGGGAGAGTTCAGGGGCTGCTGAAAAAAGAGCAGAAAAGCTCCTAAACATGAGTTTATCAGCTGCAGTGTACATGAGCCCCTATCAGTCCAGACTGATAATAAACAGGATGCTAGGGTATAGGAGGAGCAGGGGCAGACTGACCATTTGGAAACTCGGGCACCGCCCGAGGGCCCGGGGTCAGTAGGGGGCCCCATGAGATGCCCCTGGTACTTTTTTCATAGGCTTTTTTGAGTTTGGGCAAGGACACAGGGCCCCCATGATCCCCTATTGCCCGGGGGCCCCATAAGTTGTCAGTCCGCCCCTGAGGAGGAGCTTCATTACAATGTTCCCAACTGCAACTGTGCTCACAGAACTGGGAAGTATCTATAGGAATGAATGAAATGAAGAGTCTTCACTTTCCAAAAATTAAGATTTAGACCAAATATTATTATTTGGTGAAATACATTGGAGGTAATGGGGTTGAAAAATGTTCTGGACCAATGGTCCAACTGTAACAAAGAACATGAAAAGAAAAAACTAGTGTAAGTTATACACCAAATCAGTTATAAGAGAAAAAAAAAGAACCACAATAATAATCCTGAGAGAAGGTACAATACATAATGTGCTGTATGTGAATCCGAGAAGTATCATGCTAAATGTGGTTATAAGATATAAGAGGAAAAGTAGGATAATTAGTAGTTTAAGGAGTAGGAGGCTTATCGTTATATGGCCTGATGGTCCAGGGGGCATGTAGCAATGTCCCCGATGAATTGTGGGGAGGTACAGTTTTCCTATGTTGATAGTCATATTAAATTAAATTAGTGGGGCTTCTAGGGTCTAGTAACCAGGGACTCCAGTTACTGAAGAATTTATGTTTCAATATTTTTATTGAGTTTTTCAAGGATAAACAGGGAAAAACAGGGAAAAAAGATAAGGTTCAATCATACAACATTACAGTAGACAAATATGGTTGATCAATTTGTTGTAGATCCGCCCTCTGGGGTATTGGTCTTGTTTAGCAATATCATCAGAGGTATTCGTGTGCCTTTGAAGGGTCTTGGTGAGGAGTTAGGGTAATTAGGGGGGAATGTTGGTGGAGAGGTGGGGGAGGGTAGGATTGAGGAGGAAGGAATATAACTGGGGAATTGAGTAGATACCAGTCTTGGCGCGGGGTGTGAGTTTGTTTCCTGAGATGTCATCAAGGTTGTATATTACATTTTGGGTGGTTTAGCCAACGGATCCACTGGAGATTGAATTTGTGGTAGGAGGAAGTGTTGATTGCGGATAGTTTTTCCATTTGACATTGGGTGTTAAGGTCTGTAATTAATGAGGTGATTGAGGGGGTATTATTTGTGTTCCATAGTCTAGTAATATAAATTTTTTCAGCAAAGAGTATGTGGGTAATAATTGTTCGGGAGCGTAGAGGGAGTTTCTCGATTCCAATGTGTAGGAGTGCTAATGAGGGGTTCAGGACTAACGGAAATGTGTGTATTTCAGAGATTAACTGGAATGTAGTATTCCAATTACTGAAGAATTTAGAAAGAAATTGGTGGAGAGGTGGGGGAGGGTAGGATTGGGGAGGAAGGAATATAACTGGGGAATTGAGGAGATACCAGTCTTGGTGCGGGGTGTGAGTTCATTTCCTGATATGTCATCAAGGTTGTATATTACATTTTGGGTGGTTTAGCCAACGGGTCCACTGGAGATTGAATTTGTGGTAGGAGGAAGTGTTGATTGCGGATAGTTTTTCCATTTGACACTGGGTGTTAAGGTCTGTAATTAATGAGATGATTGAGGGGGTATTGTTTGTGTTCCATAGTCTAGTAATATTAATTTTTGCGACAAAGAGTATGTGGGTAATAATTGTTCGGGAGCGTAGAGGGAGTTTCTCGATTCCAATGTGTAGGAGTGCTAATGAGGGGTTCGGGACTAACGGAAATTTGTGTATTTCAGAGATTAACTGGAATGTAGTATTCCAATTACTGAAGAATTTAGAAAGCTGTAAATGGGCCTTGCGAAGGCACATTCAAGTTGGCAATTGTGATTTAAAATAACGACAACTTCTTGTATAGTAGGGGAGTGTTCAGACCTTCATTTTCTAGCGATGGCTAAGCGTATTGCTATGAATAAGTGAGTTATAATGGTATGTAGCTTAGAGGTCAAAGATGGTGATCCATGCCCAGCAGGACCATCTGTGGTGTAGGAGAGAAGGAGAGATTAGTAACAGAAATAATAAGAGTAGCAACATTATTCCGTAGAGTAATTCATTTAGGGCAGCTCCACCACACAAGTTGGTATTAAAAAACTTTTGAGACTAGTTTTGTAACACACCAGCAGATGGCAACACAAGGCTGCACACACAGGCACAGGGAGCTCCAACTTTCATAGGTCAATGTGCCAAAAGAAGTGATCCTGTGTACATCGGGAGCTGTGCAACTGGTGCTATTCTGACCAGGTGCGTTACCACGTCTGCTATTTCATCATGGACAGCAAGTTAGAACAAAGAGAAAGTGTGAAATTCTGTGTGAAACCTGTACACCCAAGTTTCATCACCGGTAATGATCCTCGACATGAAGGATGGGTCATCCACAGTATTCTGATGGAGTTCTTGGCAAACCTCAACGTGGTGTTCCTTCTGGCAGCCTGGTGATGAACTTAGCAGCAACACGGCCAGGGGCGGACTGACCATTTGGAAACTCGGGCACTGCCCGAGGGCCCGGGGTCAGTAGGGGGCCCCATGAGATGCCCCTGGTACCTTTTTTATAGGCTTTTTTGAGTTTGGGCAAGGACACAGGGGCCCCATGATTCCCTATTGCCCGGTTGCCCCATGAGTTGTCAGTCCGCCCCTGAACACGGCGCATGTTCAAGTCACATGTGAGGATTGCCTGGACTGTTCCGTATGACACACCGACAATGGTAGCAATGTTGTGGATTGTTCTTTGACGATTATCATGCACAAGATGGTTTCAACATTTTCGGTATTGGCTTAATGGTTGCAACATTTTCGAGGGTGGAGCTCGTTGAAGGTCTTCCTGATCTTGTGCCGTCTTCCAGTGATGTTATTCCACTCTTGAAGCACTCCTGACACTCAAAACGACTCATTGTCAAACGTCTCGGTGGCAGATTTCCAGTTTCATGCAGAATTTCATGCTTGCTCTTGTATGTAAACATGACACACTTGATGTACACATGATGTACACATGACGATGTCTTTTGGCACACTGACTTATGAAGGTCCGTGTTCCCTGTGACTGTGTGTGCAGCCTTGTGCTGTCATCTGGTGACATGTTACAAAACTAATCTCTAAACGTTTGGTACCACCTTTTATGTGGTAAGCAGAGCTTTGCTAACTACATTTGCCTCCAACAGTTCGGAGAGGTACAGTTGCAAGAAAAAGTATGTGAACCCCTTGGGAATACGTGGAGTTTTGCATGAATTGGGCATAAAATGTGCTCTGAACGTCATCTAAGTCACAACAATAGAAGAACACAGTCTGCTGAACATAATACTGCACAAACATTAGATGTTGCCATGGTTTAATTGCACATAACATGTAAACATTCACAGTGCAGGGAGGAAAAAGTATGTGAGGCCCTAGCTTAATGACTTCTCCCAGAGCTAATTGGAGCCAGGAGTGAGCCAACCTTGACTCCAATCAGTGGGATGATATTGGATGTGTTGCTGACAGCTGTCCTGCCCTTAAAAAACACACACCTGTTTTGGGTTTACTGGTTTCAAGAAGCACTGTCTGATGTGAACCATGCCTCACAGAAAAGAGCTCTCAGAAGACCTACGATCAAGAATTGTTGACTTGCATGAAGCTGGAAAGGGTTACAAAAGTATCTCCAAAAGCCTTGAGGTTCATGTGTCCACGGTAAGACAGACTGTCTACAAATGGAGAAAGTTTAGCACTGTTGCTACTCTCCCTAGGCGTGGTCGTCCTGTAAAAATGACTGCAAGAGCACAGCGCAGAATGCTGCATGGGGTAAAGAAGAATCCCAGAGTGTCAGCTAAAGACCTACAGAAATCTCTGGCACATGCTAACATTTTTGTTGACACATCTACAATAAGGAAAACATTAAACAAGAATGGAGTACATGGGAGGACACCACTGAGGAAGCCATTGCTGTCCAAAAAGAATATTGCAGCACGTTTGAAGTTTGCAAAAGAGCACCTGGATGTTCCACAGCACTACTGGCAAAATATACTGTGGACAGATGAAACCAAGATTGAGTTGTTTGGGAAGAACACACTACACTATGTGTGGAGAAAAAAAGGCCCAGCACACCAACATCAAAACCTCATCCCCACTGTAAAACATGGCGGAGGGAGCATCATGGTTTGGGGCTGCTTTGCTGCCTCAGGGCCTGGACGGATTGTTTTCATTGATGGGAAAATGAATTCCAGAGTTTATCAAGACATTTTGCAGGAAAAAGTACGACCATCTGTCCGCCAACTGAAGCTCCGCAGAGGATGGGTGATGCAACAGGACAATGACCCAAAGCATACAAGTAATTCAACAAAACAATGGCTGCAACAGCACAGAATACGCCTTCTGGAGTGGCCCAGTCAGAGTCCTGACCTCAACCCGATTGAAATGCTGTGGCATGACCTTAAGAGAGCGATTCACACCAGACATCCCAAGAATATTGCTACACTGAAATAGTTTTGTCAAGAGGAGTGATCCAAAATTACTCCAGATCGTTGTGCAGGTCTGATCTGCAACTACAGGAAACGTTTGGTTGAGGTTATTGCTGCCAAAGGAGGGTCAGCCAGTTATTAAGTCCAAAGGTTCACATACTTTTTCCTCCCTGTACTGTGAATGTTTACATGTTATGTGCAATTAAACCATGGCAACATCTAATGTTTGTGTAGTATTATGTTCAGCAGACTGTGTTCTATTGTTGTGACTTAGATGACATTCAGAGCACATTTTATGCCCAATTCATGCAAAACTCCACGTAATCCCAAGGGGTTCACATACTTTTTCTTGCAACTGTAGTTGGGTATAAGTGGGCCAGTTTTGTAGGTACCAGTTATAAAAATTTGTTGGGTGGTTTCCTAGTGGGATTTGCAGTGGGAGGCTTTAAGGGTTGCAGAGAGAGCCTTATGCCAGAGTTCAGCAGAATAAGTATGGCTTGTCCATTGCTCACAATGTTGCATATCATTTTTGGCAGAAAGAAGCTGGGTATGTAAAAGTTTATAGATGTAAGTAATTCCTTTGGTGTTCAGATGTAGAATATTGTAAAAAAGAACGCTGCATTGCGAACGTTGAAGCCAGGATAGCGCAACCCACAGCTGTAGGCACATCAAGAACTGTTTAAGATTTAAATGGAATTTTAAGCAGAGTTGGTGGTAAGAAATTAGAGAAGTTTCTGTGTATAGGGTTTTAATCCTTTTGTTGCCATTATTTAAAAGTGGTGTTTAGAATCAGGAGATCCAATGTTGTTTCTGGAGAGGTAACAGAGCAGTTCAGGGGTATCCCCTTGGACCCTTGAAGTATAGCTCTCCACACTCTGGTAGTGACTGTTATAGTGTCCAGGGAAGAATGAGAAGGTTGCTGTTGAAGGAGTAAAACACTGAGAAGCAATCTAGGTGTGGTGGCCATGGCTGTGCGCTCTATTTGTAGGCAGGTTGTTGGATGCTGTGAGTTCCACCAAAGTTTTGTTTGAGCCAGGGTTGCCATTCTGTAGTAGATTACGATACTTGGAAAGCCCAGGCCAGTGTATTTGGTTGGTGTACAGAGGATAGAGCGTTTGATGCATGGACAGCTATTTTTCCAAATAAAGTTGTTTAGAGAGGCTTAAAGTTTCGTTATTTGTGAAAAGAGTAGTGGAAGGGGGGCAGCTCTACAAAATAGAGTATATGAGGTAGAAAGAACATTTTTGTTAAAGCTGTTTGAGGTGGTGCTTTGTTGCAGATTTTTCGATACTTGAGATAACTTAGTGAGAAAAGCTTGATAGTTATTATTATTATACAGGATTTTTATATCGCCGACAGTTTGCTCAGCGCTTTACATTATGGTGGGAGACAGTACACGAGACAGTACAGTAACAAAACGATTCAATACACGAGGGGTTCGAGGGCCCTGCTCCTTGGAGCTTACAATCTAGGAGGGAGGGGAGAGTGGTACAGGAGGAAATAGCTGTGGGGGATGGAGTGGTTGGAAGAGTAGAGGAGTTCAGTATTAGCTGAGGGCGGGGTAGGCTTCCCTGAAGAGATGGGTTTTCAGAGTGCGCCTAAAGGTGAGCAGAGTAGGTGATAGTCTGATGGATTGAGGTAGAGAGTTCCAGAGGATGGGGGAAGCCCTGGAGAAGTCCTGTAGACAAGCATGGGAGGAGGAGACAAGGGAGCTAGAGAGTAGGAGGTCTTGTGAGGACGGTTTGGGTGATATTTGGAGACAAGATCGGTGATGTAGTTTGGGGCAGTGTTATGAATGGCTTTATACGTCAGTGTTACCGTTTTGAATTGTATCCGTTGGGCAATTGGAAGCCAGTGGAAGGATTGGCAGAGGGGGGTGGCAGATACGGAATGGTTAGTAAGGTGGATGAGTCTGGCCGCAGTATTCATGTGGGGATAGCCTGCGGTGAGGTAGGCCGATAAGGAGGAAGTTACAGTAGTCGAGCCGTGACATAATAAGGGAGTGAATGAGTAGCTTAGTGGTTCCCGGGGTTAGGAACGGTCATATCTTGGAGATGTTGCGGAGGTGAAGTGTACATGAGTTTGTCAGCGATTGGACCCGGGGCTGGATGGACAGATTGGAGTCTAGGATGACACCTAGTACTCTGGCTTGAGGGTGGGACTGATGATGGTGTTGTTGGTCTTGATGGAGAAGTCGGGGGGGGGGGGGGCGCTGACTGGGAGGAAAACTAGGAGCTCGGTTTTGGAAAGATTTAGTTTGAGGAAATGGAGTGACATCCAATCCGATATATCACTTAGTAGGCTTGTGATATGGGAAGAGACCGAAGGGGTGAGGTGAGGGGTAGAGAGATAGATTTGTGTGTCGTCGGCATAGAGATGGTAATTGAAGCCGTGGGAATGTATCAATTGGCCAAGGGAGGAGGTGTAGATGGAGAAGAGAAGGGGCCCAAAGACAGAACCTTGAGGGACCCCAACAGAGAGGGGGAGTGAAGAGGAGGTGGCAGCGTTATAGGTAACACTGAAGGAGCGCTGTGATAGATAGGAGGAGATCCAGGAATGAGCGGAGTCTCTGAGGCCAAAAGAGTAGTTTTTTGAGGAGGAGGGGGTGGTCAACCGTGTCAATAGTTTCTGTGGCATATTTGGGTAAAATGTGAGACTAGTTGAATCCCTAAATATTGGAGAGAATTGTTAGGGGCCCAAGAGAACGGGGTGTTTTGAGTAACAGTTTCTTTGATTTCAGATGGTAGGCACATGCCAAGCATAGAGGATTTGGTTTGATTCACTTTATATAGGGAAACCATGCTACATTTATCCAAGAGTTTCTGAAGTTCAGTAAGAGAGGTAAGTGGATCTGTCAGAGACACTATAACATTGTCTGCATAAAGGCCGATTTTATGTTTGGTATCACCCACTTGGATCCAAGATATGAGTGAGTCATTGCGGATAGCTGGGTAAGGGATTCCATCACTAATGCAAATATTAAAGGCAATAAAGGGCACCCTTGTCTAGTTTCATTTGTTATGGTGAAAGGGTCTGTGGTTCTTCCTGAGGTCCACACTGTTGCCCTAGGATTTGTGTGTAAACTAAGGACAGAGTTGAAGACAGTGCAGGAGAACCCAAATTAACACATAAAACAGCGTTAAGATATGACTAGTGTTTGCGGTCGAACACCTTCTCTGCATCCAAGGACAGGACCAGAGAAGGTGTTTGACGGCTCTCTGCCCATTGCAAGAGATTGATATTGTCTGGTCCCATCCAACTCTTGTCTGCCGGCTACAAATCCATCTATGTGTACTAGCTGGGGCATATTCAAGTAGCTAGGAGTATGTCAAATAACTTTGCATGTGTGTTTAGGAGGGAGATGGGCCTAGAGTTAGCTGGGGTGTAAGATGGGTTCCCCGGTTTCAGGATGGTCCCCACAACAGCTTCCAGAGATTCACCGGGGATTTTACCCATGGTAGCTGTCTAGTCGAATGGTGTACATATCTTTGTAGCATTAGTTTCCAAATCCTTCGGGTCAGGGGCAGGGGTGGACTGACAACTCATGGGGCCCCCGGGCAATAGGGGATCATGGGGCCCCTGTGTCCTTGCCCAAACTCAAAAAAGCCAATGAAAAAGGTACCTGTAAGGGACCGCCTGACAGCACCTCTATCAATCCCCTGGCAGAGCCTCCCCAGAGTGCGGAGTCTAAGCACCGGAGCACTTGTTCACCAGGGCCCCTGATGGTGAGGATGGACTTGGAGCGCTCCAGTACCAGGTCACAGCTGCTAGGTATCTCCAACAGGGGTAGAGGAGTCTGACAGGAGCTCCAGGGGGCTAAGAGTCTGATGTGAGGGAGCCTAGTGATCCCTGCGGGATGGATGGATGAGCTAAATCAGAGTCATACAGGCCGGGTCGGTAACTAGCGGGTCGGTGAGGTACAAAACGGTAGGCAAAGGATAGTCGGGTCACACGCAGGGTCAATACCAAAAGATCAGATTTAAAGGGGAACATCCAGGACCAGAGTCAGGCAGGCCAAGGGTCAGGACAGGAGAAGGCAGCAAGGTCAAACAATCCAGATCAAGATACTCACAACACAGGTAACAGCATACAAAGACCATTCGGCAACAAGTGTTTGTGCAGAGCTGGTTTAAATAGCCCGCCCTGCACCTGACAGGCGTAGCCTAGGTCTTAGTGCCTGCCTAGTACTGTCAAGACGACGGGTGCGCCTGGGTCCTAGTGCCCTGCCACCTACATGTCTTGGCAGACACCTACGCCTGTGTAGACCCATGCGTCGCGATGGTCCCTGACAGTACCAGGAGCCTCTCATGGGGCCCCCTACTGACCCCGGGCCCTCGGGCAGAGCCCGAGTTTCCAAATGGTCAGTCCGCCCCTGATCAGGGGCTTTGTGTAGAGGGAGAGAAGTTATAGCTTTATGGAGCTCTTGTGTTGTGAATGGAGCAAAAAATTGGGTAAGGGATCGGGGGATTCATTTTGGGAGGTGTAAGGGCTGTAAGAAGTTCTGGATGTCTGCAGGTTGGGAGGAAGGACAATTGCCTGTGGAAGTGCAGTTATATAATTTTGAGTAGAAGGAGGCATATTAATTTGCCCTTTCCTTTGGGTTCATTAATTTTTTGCCTGAATCAATAAATAAGTAGGGGATTCTGGACTGTGCTAACTTTTGTTTGAACTGTTTAGCCAATAGAGAGCCTGTCTTATTTCCTTGTGAGTACCAGGTAAGGTAGTAATTAAAACTGTGCCGTAGAGTTTAACCCAGTTCTTGTCTGGTTTTCCTCAGGGCTAGGGTAGTTTGCGGGGATGGTTTTTTTTGTTGAGGCTTTCAAGTGTTCTAATTTGATTTAGCAGCTGGTTAATTTTGGAGTTACATACTTTTTTCTCATGAGAGCCTATTTTAATGAATAGGCCTCTAAGGGAAGCCATGCGGGCATTCCAAAGTGTATAGGGAATGTGTACAGAGCCACCATTCTCTGAAAAGAAAAAGTAGCAATTTCCTCCTTATAGGGAGCATGAGAGAGAAGGGATGTATTGAGTCTCCAAAGCTTTTGAGGGACCAGGTCGGTATATGTAAATAGTGTCATGGTTATTGGAGCATGGTCAGACCACATAATCGCGTCAATTGTAATGTTCCTAATGATTTGGAAGGTAGAAGAATCAGGAACAAATTGATTCTGGAATAAGACTTTTTAGTTTTGGAGTAAAAGGTGTAATCTCGCAATACATCATGATGGCGTCTCCAAGGCTCATACAAATTCTCTGAAAGAATGAGCGATGAGACCCTGGACTTTAATGCCAAAAAATGACCTCTTATTAACACTCACCGGCCACTTTATTAGGTACACGTGTTCAATTGCTTGGTAACACAAATTGCTAATCAGCCAATCACATGGCAGCAACTCAACGCATTTAGGCATCTAGACGTGTTTAAGATGACTTGCTGAGGTTCAAGACAAGCATCAGAATGGGGAAGAAAGGAGATTTACGTGACTTTGATCGGGCTGGTCTGAATAGTTCAAAAACATCTGATCTACTGAAATTTTCACACACAACCACTTCTAGGGTTTACAGAGAATGGTCTGAAAAAGAGAAAATATCCAGTGAGTGACAGCTGTGTGGTCAAAAATGCCTTGTTGTTGTCAGAGGTCAGAGGAGAATGGGCAGACTGGTCCCAGATGATAAAAAGGAAACATGAACTCAAATAACCACTCATTACAACCAAGGTATGCAGAATACTATCTCTGAAAACACAACACATTGAACCTTGAAGAAGATGGGCTACAGCAGCAGAAGACCACAGAGGGTAGCAAAGTATACCTAACAAAGTGGCCAGTGAGTGTACATTATTTTCAGTGAAAGAAAAAAAATATTCAAAAAAAAGCAAACAATTGAATAGATACTGTCAGGGACCATCGCGACGCATGGGTCTACACAGGCGTAGGTGTCTGCCAAGACGTGTAGGTGGCAGGGCACTAGGACCCAGGCGCACCCGTCGTCTTGACAGTACTAGGCAGGCACTAGGACCTACGCTACGCCTGTCAGGTGCAGGGCGGGCTATTTAAACCAGCTCTGCACAAACACTTGTTGCCGAATGGTCTTTGTATGCTGTTACCTATGTTGTGAGTATCTTGATCTGGATTGTTTGACCTTGCTGCCTTCTCCTGTCCTGACCCTTGGCCTGCCTGACTCTGCTCCTGGATGTTCCCCTCTAAATCTGATCTTTTGTTATTGACCCTGCGTGTGACCCGACTATCCTTTGCCTATCGTTTTGTACATCACCGACCCGCTAGTTACCGACCCGGCCTGTATGACTCTGATTTAGCTCATCCATCCCGCAGGGATCACTAGGCTCCCTCACATCAGACTCTTAGCCCCCTGGAGCTCCTGTCAGACTCCTCTACACCTGTTGGAGATACCTAGCAGCTGCGACCTGGTACCGGAGCGCTCCAAGTCCATCCCCACCATCAGGGGCCCTGGTGAACAAGTGCTCCGGTGCTTAGACTCCGCACTCTGGGGAGGCTCTGCCAGGGGATTGATAGAGGTGCTGTCAGGCAGTCCCTTACAGATACACAAAAAATACAAAACAAATAACACCACAAAACAAATACAAAGAACAATACACACATTAAACTAACCAACTCTATGGAAATTTGTATTTAATCAATTAATTATTTTTTTTTTTAAATAAGAATTTCAAGTGAAATTTGTTAGTGGAAGAATTGGTAATTTTGCAAGACGCTCCACTCATTCCTAAAATATTTAACAGCAGACATCCACAAATGGTAGTTACTGCTCTCCCTTCTGCCAAGATAATCTGGAGCTCCTCCACAGACCAGACATGCCCGTTTATCTGACACGAACATACGTGCTTAAAAAAAATGCGCTCTTTCGGTCAAGCCAAAAGCGGAACTAGATTGTAATTTTGTAAATCTTCTAATCAATATACTGTGTACTGTGACATTTACAAATTGTACCCAAAAAGTATTAAAGGAATTTAAAAATGAACATTAGATGGATGACGTAGGCATGTATACCTTGAATAAAATAAAAACACAAAAAAGACTACACTGTTCAACAAATTTTTTTTTTTTGCCAGTTTTGGAAACAAAAGGATCCATTTCTTAATGAATTTCACATTCTGAGTTCAAATATAACAATGAAATTTGTCAATTGGCTCTAGTTTTTCTGTAAACGGAAAGTTTTCTACTATAGGCGTAATGACTACATAATGCACAATAATTATATAGATAGATGTCTTTCCACAAATATAAAGCAAGTGATATTGACTACATAACAAAGCCTAAATGGCATAATATATTGCATAGGATTACCAAGAAAAATTATAGCCATAAGCTAAGTTGAATCATTTTAATACTTAGGATTCTCACTAGTTTTGTCTTCAGTTTGTGTCGGTTTTGCTTCTCTTGGCTTTTCTCTTGTATTCGAGGAAAGGGCTATCTCTTACAACTGCACGTGACTACACGCTTCAGGTTCTTCCTCACTTGACTCAACCACGAAGGATTCTGGTGCTTTAGGAATTGGTAGCCCCTCTCCATGAGGAACTGGACGTATTGCCGATGGAATATTTGGATAGTGCACAGATAACTTTTTCTTCTTATTTAGCCCTTTTACAATTGGAGGCACCATACAAAAGTAACAATTACTAACATGATCTGTTGGCTCTCTCCAAATCATTGGCACAGCGAAAGGCATAGATGCCTTTTTTCCATTCAACCATTGCTCCAGTGCCGTCCCACAAGAATTGCAGCATATATGTGGTGCCCAGCTCTTGTCCTGGTCTCCTATCTTGCAGCCAAAATACAAGTTGTAGGCTTTCTTAATCATTCCTGTTATCCTCCTTTTTTGTGAGATAAAAGTTATTTCACCGCAGATATAGCAGAAATTATCTGCTTTATTCACACAAGTTCGAGGCATTACTGAGTAGCCTATATAAGCATAAAACGAAATGTAAAGACGCTGTGGAACTACAATCAGCTACAGATACTGCAGCTTTTATGCAGTGAAGTGATGCAATTAAAGGCTAATATTGCATCATCTCAGTATACATGCAATTTTCTATTGGTCACCAGTATCAATTGCGCAATATGCAGCTGAAGTTGCATCATAATTTTGAATGGCTTACGTCATTAGATGGGTGAATATATCATGGAAACTAGAGCCAATCAACATTTTTTAGGGTCATTTTCGTTTTCAGCACCCTAAAATTATGTAAGATTAGCTAATTTTATGCCCAAAACTTTTTACCTGTTGAACAGTGCTATAGTTCTACACTAGAAGCAGGATTGGCAGCAATATGCAGATGCAAGAAAGTGGTTCTTCGCGCTTTTGTAATTACTGCAAAATAATTATATATATATATATATATATATATATATATAATTTTTTTTTTTAATTCGTAAAAAATCAAAAGCAAAGACAACCAATAGAGAAAGTGTGAAGAAGTGTATCCTATTGAACTAAGACAAAAAAACTTTGAAAACTTGTGTTTAGCCATGTCATTAGGTCCTGAAGTATGTCGCATTTAAACTGAAACTCTCTTTTTTTTATTATAGTTTCATTTTAATCAACTGGACTGATTAAACATCATCTGCTTCTCTGAGTGTTCTTCTCACCGACCCTCTCCATCACACTCAGACACATCAAACCTTTAATTCTTGGAATATTTCCAGTTTGGACTTAAGAGCTGATTGATTTAAATTTGCATGTCTTTCGTCAAATGCAAAAGATGTTCCTTAAAGGGGAGCTCCAGTGAGAGAAATTAACTTTTGCTGCTAAACACCACTCACTGATACTTACCTTGACCATATTTTTCCACGACCCCTATAGCTTACATCTAATCCATTTTAGGTTATTGGACTTTGTCAGAACCTATGCAGAGTTAATTCCTAGATTGTAAGCTCCAAGGAGCAGGGCTCTCCTTTCCCTCTTGTATTGAACTGTATTGTTGCTGTATTGTCTCCCGTTATATTGTAAAGCGCTGAGCAAACTGTTGGCGCCATAAATCCTGTATAATAATAATAATAATGACAGTCTTTCCTCCCCTTCATGACAGTGTTTGAACCTGGTGTTTGGCTGCTCAGGTCTAAACATTCCATTCTGAAAGGAAGGGGGTATGTCACATGCTCCCCCATACTTGAATGTTCCAAGTATTGCTGACGGCTTCAACAGATGTAAGGAGGGGTGATGGTGATGGTGGTAATGGTGATGGTGGGTGGAGGGGGGAAGCCAGGCTGATGACCTGATTTATTTTCTACTGCTGTTGAGCGATAGAGCCCCATCACCTCCCCTCCCTCCAGTCTGGGAGCGAACAATAATAGAACAACAGACGACTTACAAGCCGACCTCAATGCACTGTTTCATTGGGCAACTATGGGGCAAATGAGGTTTCATGTTGATAAATGTAAGGTTCTGCACTTAGGGGATAAGAATAGGCATGCATCATACATACTAGGGGGGGTACAACTGGGGGAATCAATGTTGGAGAAGGATCTTGGGGTTCTGGTAGATCACAAGCTTAATTAATGGCATGCAATGCCAAGCTGCGGGTTCTAAAGCGAGCAAAATCTTCTCTTGTATTAAGAGAGGTATAGGCTCCAGAGAGAGAGATACCATTTTCCCCGATACAAATCATTAGTAAGACCTCATCTGGAATATGCAGTTCAGTTTTGGGCACCAATTCACAAGGAGAATATTGGGGAACTGGAGAAAGTACAGAGAAGGGCAACCAAACTGATAAGAGGCATGGAGGAGCTCAGCTATGAGGAAAGATTAGAGGAACTGAATGTATTCTCTTTTGAGAAGAGGAGATTAAGGGGGGATATGATCACCATGTATAATACATAAGGGGGGATATGATCTCCATGTATAATACATAAGGGGGATATGATCTCCATGTATAATACATAAGGGGGATATGATCTCCATGTATAATACATAAGGGGGGGATATGATCACCATGTATAATACATAAGGGGGGATATGATCACCATGTATAATACATAAAGGGGGATATGATCACCATGTATAATACATAAGGGGGATATGATCTCCATGTATAATACATAAGGGGGGATATGATCACCATGTATAATACATAAGGGGGGGATATGATCTCCATGTATAATACATAAGGGGGATATGATCTCCATGTATAATACATAAGGGGGGATATGATCACCATGTATAATACATAAGGGGGGGATATGATCTCCATGTATAATACATAAGGGGGGATATGATCTCCATGTATAATACATAAGGGGGGGATATGATCTCCATGTATAATACATAAGGGGGGATATGATCTCCATGTATAATACATAAGGGGGATATGATCTACATGTATAATACATAAGGGGGGGAGATATGATCTCCATGTATAATACATAAGGGGGGATATGATCTCCATGTATAATACATAAGGGGGGGGAGATATGATTTCCATGTATAATACATAAGGGGGATATGATCTCCATGTATAATACATAAGGGGGATATGATCTCCATGTATAATACATAAGGGGGGATATGATCTCCATGTATAATACATAAGGGGGGAGATATGATCTCCATGTATAATACATAAGGGGGATATGATCTCCATGTATAATACATAAGGGGGGATATGATCTCCATGTATAATACATAAGGGGGGGAGATATGATCTCCATGTATAATACATAAGGGGGATATGATTTCCATGTATAATACATAAGGGGGATATGATCTCCATGTATAATACATAAGGGGGGATATGATCTCCATGTATAATACATAAGGGGGGGTATGATCTCCATGTATAATACATAAGGGGGGGTATGATCTCCATGTATAATACATAAGGGGGGATATGATCTCCATGTATAATACATAAGGGGGGATATGATCTCCATGTATAATATATAAGGGGGCGATATGATCACCATGTATAATACATAAGGGGGGATATGATCTCCATGTATAATACATAAGGGGGGGATATGATCTCCATGTATAATACATAAGGGGGATATGATCTCCATGTATAATACATAAGGGGGGATATGATCTCCATGTATAATATATAAGGGGGCGATATGATCACCATGTATAATACATAAGGGGGGGATATGATCACCATGTATAATACATAAGGGGGGATATGATCTCCATGTATAATACATAAGGGGGGATATGATCTCCATGTATAATATATAAGGGGGCGATATGATCACCAGGTATAATACATAAGGGGGGGATATGATCACCATGTATAATACATAAGGGGGGGATATGATCTCCATGTATAATACAAAAGGGGGATATGATCTCCATGTATAATACATAAGGGGGGATATGATCTCCATGTATAATACATAAGGGGGATATGATCTCCATGTATAATACATAAGGGGGATATGATCTCCATGTATAATACATAAGGGGGGATATGATCTCCATGTATAATACATAAGGGGGGATATGATCTCCATGTATAATACATAAGGGGGGATATGATCACCATGTATAATACATAAGGGGGGATATGATCTCCATGTATAATACATAAGGGGGGATATGATCTCCATGTATAATACATAAGGGGGGATATGATCTCCATGTATAATACATAAGGGGGGATATGATCTCCATGTATAATACATAAGGGGGGATATGATCTCCTTGTATAATACATAAGGGGGATATGATCTCCATGTATAATACATAAGGGGGGATATGATCTCCATGTATAATACATAAGGGGGGATATGATCTCCATGTATAATACATAAGGGGGGATATGATCTCCATGTATAATACATAAGGGGGGATATGATCTCCATGTATAATACATAAGGGGGGGATATGATCTCCATGTATAATACATAA